>NW_024082972.1:0-57449 GCF_003009895.1 Hyaena hyaena | reverse complement strand
ATGGGCATGGAGGAGGACACTTGTGGGGATGAGCACTGAGTGTTATGTGGAAACTAATTTGACAATAAACTATTTGTAAAAAAAAGAAAAAAAAAAAAAGAAAAAGAAAGAAAGCAAAAGGCTGGAGTAATACACGGAAGAGACCATGAACCAAGGAATGTAAGCAGCCTCCAGAAACTGAAAAAAAAAAAAAAAAACAAACAAAGACAAGTAAATGGATTCTTCCCTCAGATTCTTCACAAAAGAATACAGCCCTGTTGACAGCTTGATTAAAGCCCAGTGAGGCCTATTTGGACTTATAATTTACAGAATTATAATATGATTAATTTGTGTTGTTCTAAGCCACCAAATTGATGGTAATTTTTTACGGCAGCAATAGCAAACTAATATAAACAATTATATATGTTTTGTGTTGTGACAGGTTTTGTGGTTGTTATTTCTTTGGTGTTGTAAAGGCTCTTGGATTTCCCAGAATCTCTGAATGAACAGTTTAAAATGGGTGATTATTTGGGGATATCTTTCTTTTTCAGCCTAGCCAAAGAGCAGGATCAAATCCAAGTTTAGTAATTATAGAGCTTGTCTGAGTTGATATATGTTTCCAACACTGTGCTGTAAAAAGTAAGTGAAAGCTGGCAGAGATACCTTAGCATCTGGGAAATGCTACAAATTGTGATAATCTGATAAAAAGGATAGATGGTAAATTCTGAAGAAATGGAAACATAATCTTATAATCTTAAGAGTCTAGCATCTAAGAGAGTTCCTGGCATCTGGTGGTCAAAAATATTTATTGAATAAATGTGTGATTAAATCACCTACTTTTCCCGGAAACATGCTGTTATCTTCAAGTGCTATCTCATCCTGCATCCTCTGTCAGAAATGGCCTCCATTCCCTTATTTGATGTCTGAATCTCCATCCTTTCCCTGGCTTACTTACAAACAATCTCTAAGTAATGTAAGATGTGTCATGCCTGGAATCTTTTTCCACTGCCCTTTCTATAATCATAATATTTGATGTGTGTTTTTATAATAATATTAACAGTAGTTTTTGTTAATATTATTCATTCCAATGTTGGTCTCTCTCCTGCAGCATGGGGTGATTTCTTCTGGGTTAGATATCTGCCATATTTAGGTCAATAACCCTAGTATCTATGCACCAATGAAAGAACTCAGAGCTTCTGAATGGATATAAAAAATGAGCAAATTACTATGTGAATGAAAGCATGATAGATAAACATATTAATATTTGTATATATGAGGGAAGGTAGTTTCTCGGTTCTTCCTTTAATGATTTGTTTTCTGTTTACCGTCATAAATATTTAAATGGTTCTAATGACCTATCCCCCCTTTTTTGATTGAGATATAATTGACATATCAAGTGTTTAAGTTTAAGATATATAACCTGTTGGCTTGAAAAATTTGTTTATTGCAATAAAATTACCACCATAACATTGGCTAACATTTCCATCATGTCATATACATGTCTATCATATCATATAATTATCATTTCTTTTAATGATGGGAATATTTAAGATCTAGTCTCTTAACAACTTTGAGATACATTAAAGTATGGTTAACTATAATCTCAATACTGCACATTAGCTTTCCAGAGCCTGTTCATCTTTTGAGTGCAAGTTTGTATCCTTTGACCTACTTTCTCAAAGGTAGAATGGCCTCTGAGAGCCAGAAAAGTTGGTTCTAAGACTTCCTTTGGAAAAATTCACCTTACCTCCTAAAATGTGTATTTTCTACTATAAGAAAAATAAAATCAGGTTTGGAATGAGTGATGTTTATGCCATTCCAGAGTTGGTACTCAAGTTCTTGATTTCTGTAAGTCATGGCCATTAAACCACATCAATTCTAATGGCTTACTAATATTCCAACAAGGGGAAAACATAATATATTTGTATTTTATTTTTATTTTTGTTTGGACAGATATGTTTCTTTTACTCAGTTTATGTATAATATAAATGAAGCTTCAGTGAACATTCATATATATGATCCTCTGTCTAAACTCCAAATTGCTTCCTAGGATTGTTTTTATGTCATAATAATAAGTTAAACATTATAAATATTTTAAGATCCTTGATGTATATTGCAAAATTGATCTCTAGTCATTGTGAGTGCCTTCCCACGTTGTATTGCTGTGCCTGATGTTATGCATATTACATACTTAATAAGTATGCTCTAGATCACCTCTTTCAATAGAAATAAAGTACAGAATACAAATGTGAGCTGCATGTGTCATTTGAAAATTTTGCTAGCCATAATTAACAAGTAAAAGCAAATAGGAAAAATTAATTCTAATAATGTATTTTATGTAATCTAAGATATAAAAATATCATTTCACCATCTAGTTAATGTAAAAGTGTGAGTATTTTACATTATTTTCTCATAGTAGGTCTTCAAACTCAGGGAAGTAGTCTATGGTTACAGAACATCTCAGTTTGTACTTGCCCCATTTCAACTGTTTAATAGCTATATGTAGCTCATGGCTATCTATTGGACAGCACAATTATAGAGGTTTAAATGTTATAATCTCAAAGGTCATTATGTCTGGGGGGGGGTTTCTTATAGTTCCTATCTTTCTAAAACACTTAGAAAAACTTGGGTGGCTGGAGGACTCAGTCCATTAAGTGTTTGACTCTTGATTTCTGCTCAGGTCAAAATCTCATGGTTTGTGGTATTCTTTCTCTCCCTCTCTCTGCCTCTCCTCTACTCTCACCTGCAGGATCTCTCTCTCTCTCTCTCTCTGTCTCTCAATCTCTCTCTCAAAATAAGTAGACATTTTAAACAATAATAAATAAACAAATACTAAAACACTTAGAAAAATTTTAAAATGTGTGCACATATCTAATAACATGGGAATTTTGCAAGTGAGTGTTGGTGATAGTTGTCTCCAGGAATCACAGAGTTGATTCCAGAGACAAATCTTGGACTCAGAAATTATCTATGAAAAGTATGTATTAATTAGAACTCCAAAGGTGATACGCCCCAAGCCCACAAATAGCCCTGTCTTTGTTTGAGCTGCTATAAAGCATATCATAAACTGGATGGCTTATAAGCAATAGAAATTTATTTCTTACTGTTCAAAAGTCTGAGAAGTTCAAGATCAAGGACCCAGTTGATACTGTGCCTCATAAGGACCCCCTGACTGGTTCATAGATGAGCATCTTCTCACTATAATGTCACATAACAGTAGATGGCAAGGGAGCTTTCTGGGATCTATTTCATAAGGGCACCAATCCCATTCATGAAAGTACCTCCCTCATAATTTGAATACCTTCCCAAAGCCTTATTACCTCCATATTCCATAACATTAGATATCAGGTTCCAACATACAGATTTTTAAGGGGGACACAAAAATTCAATCTATGGCAACCTCCTTTTTTTTATTTTTTATTTTTGGTTTGTTTCTCTAAACTCAAAATTAAATTGGACAGCATCATGATTTAGAAGTAAAAATATAGCTATAAAGTGGAAAAGATCAGAATGATCACTGATGGCTGGAAAGAAAAGAATTCTTGATGTTAAAAAGAATGGTAGTAACCAAATATGTGAACTTGGAGCCACTAAACACAAGCAAACATCTTTGTTTAATAGGTCCTGAATAACAGTGTAGCAATAGCTTAGAATGCTATTATAAATAACATAACAGCATACAATTTAACTGCCTGGTGGGGGAGTCTGTTTATAAAATGTTAAGGACAGATCTCATCAAAAAAGCAAAAAAAGTTAAGTGTCCTTTTAAAGTCGTGAGGAATATTGCTTAAAAGCCCTACCTGTGAATTACTTTAATTATTGATTGAAAAACAAAGAATTACTGTTATATGTTACTAATAGATTTTTGTCTGTTGGAGACACAAATTATCTCCATCCAATAAAAAATAATGATCCTAAATATCATGGTTTTATTTCATGTAAGATATTAACAAGTTTGTATGTAATTTAGCAATCTTTCTGACATTATTTACACAATTGCCAACATTTCAAATGCCTTTGAGCCAGCCTTTTACTTCCCTGGGTTTTAGTCTTTTATAGTTTGAAGGGGCTGGCTTAGAGAAACAGGAAGTCTCCTGTGATTTTTGCATGCCATGACTAAGCTTGGCTTTTATCCAGAGAAAGCATTTCCTCTGGTTTTCTCTCTGCCAGAGGGCACACATTGTTGGTCTGCATTTGGAAGTAGACAAGCAGCTTGTTGGGGGCCTTCGTTACAAAGTGAACACGCATTACATTGTACTGAACATTACCATCTCTCATGTTTCTTTTATGTATTCACATTATTATCCACATCTTTGTGTCTCTCTAAATGGTATAACTTCACCAAGAATGATTCACAGTGGTCAATCTAGGGAACATTTGACTTGAACAAAATTATTTATTTAAGAGGTAACTTAGAAAAGAAATGGAGTAAGTTTCTCAAACACAATGAACAGCAATTTTTTTTGATATGCAGAAACCTCCAAAGCAAATTCTGAATTTAAAATTGCTTCATTCAGAATCTTTATCCAAAGCTAATGAGCAATTTGACAAAATTAAGCAATAAACTTGAGCCATCTACCTAGTAAAGTCTTCCTCCTTCCAGCCTCCATTTATCTCCTTATTTAGAGTTCTTCTCCTCCCCTCCTATTCTCTCTCCTTCTGTACCTTCTCCTTCCTTCCTCCCTCTCCCCCCTACATTCACCCAGACTATTTTAAGGCCTCCAAATGCCAATTGCCTCTAAATATTCATTTGTCATATGAGCCTAGTATATAGGCAACTAAACCCTAAACATGAGCTGAGTGAAGTGCTATACTTAAAGAATTCTATAAGCCCACTGAAGACTAGCACAGAAAAATTCATTGTTCTTTTCAATGCATGTGGCCCGGGGTTACCTGCCAACTTATACACATGTGCTTGGAACCTCAGATGCTAAATTCTGGATGGCAAAAGCTGATTGGACTGACAGTGAGTGAGACATAATTAGTCTTTCCAAAGTGGTAAAAAAAAAAAAAATGCTCCAAATGAAGGGCAAATTCTCCTCAAAGATAAACTGAAATATTTCCAGTAAAGATTGAGTATATCATAAATTGCTTATCCAAACATAGAAAATAGGAAACTATAGGAAATTTGGGGGATAGAAAATATCTTCAACATTTGGAAGTTAAAGAAGCTGCTGATATAAAAAATTATTTCCTTTCATTTAGTCAGTGATGTTAAAATGGAATTGTAGACCAAATTCAAGACAAATAAGAATGAAAAATACCCCCCTTATCTGAACTAGTACACTTGACAGAACATCCTGAAAAGGATTTAGAACAAAAAATGTGACAGAACCAAAATTAAACTTACTGCCTGTAGATCAACAGCCACTTTCTACTGACCACCTATTGATAAGGAAGGACTCTTACAGATATTTAAATAGAAGGGGAAATGGAAGAAAGATTGGTCCTCTTATGAAAGGAAACCCAAGATAAAGACAAATCTCTCAATCCAGATCTCAATCTCCAGATCCTCTGAGAAAGGAAAGAACGTCCGATGTCCTGCCTCACCCTTAAATCTTCAAGGGAAATTAACTATAAATATAGACGATCAGTCTCATCAATTCCTGCTCCTTACACACATACTGTCCTTTCTACATTAAACCTTCACTCTTCGCTTAGCCTCTTCTTCTGACCAGTGTACCACCAAGGCTTTTTCTATCTCCCATCCCTAAAATGTAATCTTTGCACACTTACTGAAAAGAAAATTAAAATAATCTTTTCTGCTTTGATACCACTTCTGCAAATTTAATAGGGACTTACTCTGCAAATGGAATGTTAATATTAGATGAACCTCAGATGGACTATTTCTTGAGGTTCCAGAGGACTCCTTTATTCCTAATCAAGTTGTATCTTCTCTGGATATACTTTTGCCTTCTCCACTGTATTTGATGCATATCTCTGATAAAGATCTTGACACTATATCTGATACTCTTTGCTCTAAAAATGCCCCTGACATGAGAATAATAATTGGCCCAAAACAAGAGAAAGTCAAATATGCTCGCCCAATCAATCACACAAAATGCCAATAGCCTCAAATCAGAGCATACCTGAAGATTCATCTTATTTTCACCATCAAGTTTTCCCACCCCATTGCTTGCCTCTCAGAATCTCAAATGCAAGTGAAGTAGTCTAACTCACTTGCTGTAGCAAGCTCTAAACAAATAGCTTTTCTTTGTTCTCATTTGAATCGATTTTGTTTTTTTAACACTACTAACAGTGAAATAACTGGGAAGTCATCTTCAATGAAAAATTATAATTAGAAAACTTATCCTAAAGCCTTGAAAAGGAGATCTGGGAGAAATGTACACTTCTATCTTTCTGCTAAACTGGGTGCTTAGGAAAAGAGTTTTAGAATGACCAATATCATGGGAATCCCAACATTTTTCTGTAAAAAAAAAAAAAAACAACAACACAAACAAGAAACTAGTTTAAGGAATGATCAGGAGAAAAGTGGAAGGACTCTACTTCCAAGGCCATGACAATATGTTTAAGGAACTCATTATCCGAAATTGTGTCTTTACATTTAAATAGCTTCTGGAACTTTAAGAGTATCAGAGTTAAATAGGAGAAAACTGGATTGTTCCCACTACATGTAACAGAGGGAACAAGTAGTCTGGGTAATTCTAGAACTTTCAGAATGAACTTTAGATCCTGCATAATTTCTATGATTTTAGACAGTCATGTCCCTTCTTTGGACCCAGATTTGGTACTTGTAAAATAAGGAGGATTCACTAGGTTACTCTGGGCACTTGCCCATGTGGAAACCCTCAATAAAATGTGCATGATATTCTGTTCCTTCAAACTAGTAAGAGCCCACAGTGGCTCCATTGCATGATATGTGATGAGATACAAGAATTTCTGTAGATACTGTTCTTTCAGAGATATATTTATGACCTTTAGTGAAGTCAATTTGCGACAACCATATTTTTCTTTAAATCAATGCACATATTGGAGAGAAAAAATAGTGAAATTTTTATACTGCTCCTTTTCTAACTTGGTGAGAAAAGTAATTGGCAGTCCAATTATTTTGATACTGAAAGTTGAGTTGGCATACAAAAACCCTCACTAGAAAACCTAAATTCGTTGGAGCTCTACTTTATTCTCTAGCCCCCCACTCCCTAGCTTAGCTGTGTTTATTTATTTATTTATTTATTTTTAGCTTCCTCTCCGAATTCTCTATTCAAATGTTAAGTACAGCAATCAAGTCAGATAAAGCACTGAGAATACAGTCTTACAAAATCCAGTATTCCCTAAATGTGAAGTTACATACTAATAATGCTGCCTGAAGTGCAGTGTAGGAAGCATCAATTTGCTAGATACTTTGCCATTTTCAAATCTAACTCACATTTGGGGCTCTTTAGTCTAGGAGTTTGTGTATTTGAATCCTTCCTTTACAGGACCGTTCTGAATAAAGTGCCAGTTTCTTCAGTTCCATATGGAAATATTACACACTAGATTTAGAATGGTTTAGCTTGTTTATTTTTTATTAGCAACATATTGCAGAACTGATGATCTTAAGTTTAGAATGCAGAATTCCTTTCTATCCAAATTCAGGACAATGGGACATGAATAGTTTTTCTAACGGCAAAGAAAACATTTAATCTCTGTGAATGTTAATGTGCAGCCCTGGACTTCCCAATTTGATTTTATGTCTCAGTCCTTCTCTTTTAGTTCCCTCAGGCTCAGTCTTAAAATTGTTTACCAACTGCTGCTCACAGTTACAATCACTGTATATTTTAATAACGTAATGAAGAAACAAAATAGACATTCTCCAAGGTTCACATTTACGTCAGAACATGCCAGAAGGTTCACATTTCCCTGGGATTCAGTGAAAGAATTCAGTGGACAGATTCCATTTCTTAATTCTTTCTCTGTTCTTTTCCTCTCTTCTAAACACACCCTGTAGCAACTAATAAAAGCCAAGTGCAGAAATGTGCTTAGGCCCTTTGGTGGGGTATCAGATTGGGGAGATCATGCCCTGTTATGTTACAGGAAACCAGAAGAATGAAGTGACTTAGTCAAAATCAAATCCAGCACACGCTTCTTTCATTGAATAAATATCCAGGTTCAAATACATAGGAATATGTATATATAAATATATGTATAATATATAATGTGATATATATCCTACATATTTTTACTCCTGTATATGTATTATATACTCCTCAAACTAGTAAGAATATATATATATATCTCCATTCTATCAATCATCATCCAATTAATCTACTCCAGTTTACAACAAAATTGTATGGAGTCATTAATGTCCTCTGTTTTCATTTCCTCTTCTCCCCATTCCAATCCCTGTTGCTGCTAATGGTCTTATCAGTTTTTCCAGTGACTTCCACATTGCCAAATCCAATGAATTATTTTCAACTTTTCACCTTACTCAATCTATTAGTAGCATTTGACCAATAACCGATTTATTCTTTCCTCTCCCTTTAAATATGGTTTTTACTTGAACACCAGGATCAATTGATCTACTGATTGATCTATCCATCTGTCTGTCTCTTTCCTCCTCATTTTCTCTGTTCTCATTCCTCACTGGGTACTTTTTCTTAGTGCCTTTTGCTGCTTCCTTCTCCACTTGCCTCATCTTTAAACATCAGAGTGCTCGAGGACTGTGTCCTTGGACAACATTCATTCTATGGTCATGTCTCATGAAGTCTTATCCAGCACCATTTTTAAATATGATATGCAATGGATACACAAAATTTTAGATTCACATCTGACCACTCTACTAAAGTAGATCTAAGAAGTATCTCAAACTAATCATGCCTACAGTCAAACATGAATTACATTTCCCATATCCAAACCTTCCCAAAATAATAATAAAACCCTCTACTTCCTGTCTTCCTCATCTCAGCAAATGCAGCATCACTCAGCTAGTCTCCTGTGGCATGCATCTAAGTTACTTAGAGAATCCTATCAGTGCTGCTTCAGTATAAATCCCGAACCTGATCCCTTCTCCTCTACCATACTTGTTCAATCCACAGTTCCTTGTAGTCTCCTGTGCTCGCCCTGCTACACAGTTGCCCTGGTTGTGTCTTTTACCTTCTCTCTAATTCCTTTCAGGCGTGACTTTTATATGACCTTCTCAGGAAGATTCTTACTCTCAACGTAAGTGACATATTATGACAAAAGTGTACTGTCACAAACCATCACCCTCTACTCTTTTATTCCACTTCCTCTTCTGAGGAAATTTCTAAGAAACACAATATATTGGTACCTTTAACCAAATACATATTCATTCTCCTGACTTAACTCCTTTTCTAAAACTCTTTTTAACATTTTTTAAAAATTTTATTTAATATTTATTTATTTTTAAGAAAGAGAAATACTGCAAGCAGGGGTGGGGCAGAGAAAGAGAGGGACAGAGTATCCAAAGCAGGCTCTATGGTGACAGCAGAGACCCCAACACAGGACTCAAACTCACGGATCTGTGAGATCATGGCCTTAGCCAAAGTCACACATTCAACCGACTGAGCCACGGAGGCACCCCTAAAACTCTCTTTAAGATGGATCCTGTTGATGTGAGCTTCAGAGATAAGGAATTTCAAGGACTTCCTTTTAGTTCTTTCAGTGCTAGAAACCATGTTAGTCAGGTTCTCATTTCTTTTTCCCAGTTCAAACTCTGTGCCTTCTCAATCTCTGGTAATGAAAACAAAAATAAAACACTCATAAGTAAAAGATCTATCCATCCCTATGCCTTCAGACTGCAGTGAGAGGAAGTAAGACAGTAAGGAGTAAAAGAGAATTTTATAATTTCTTCACTCCTCTCAAAATTTGATTTTTTTCCTGATTTTTGTATGCTATTTATGATAAGAATCCAACCCTGATTTTGTTAGCATAAGAGGCAAAAGGAATTGCATGTGCTTCAGAGAAATCATTTGGCTATCTTTCAAGGTTTTGTGATCGAAGTAAAAGATGTTGGAAATATAATTACTCTTAAGTAGGAGAATTTACTTAGTATCCTTAAGTTAAGCCTATATATAGTTAAAGGATCTCATATTGAAAAATAAGTATAGCATATTTGAAAGCATTGTATACCCATCCTTAACACCTTCCAACTACACAGGATAGTGCTCAGCTCATGTATGCATGTATGTGTACATGCATCGCATGTATATAGTTGTGTGCATATATATGATTATAAACAGTTATAGCTATAACTAAAAACTACAACTTTAGAATTGTAACTTATTAGTGGACAGATTAAATATATTTATGTGAAAAATGTTGAAAATGTCAGTGGATTATTTATCTGTTCTTGCGTATAACAAAGCTGTACTGTGGGTTTTTCTATTACTTTCACATTAGACTCTGAGAAGGACCCTCAGAATCTGACAAATTAAAATTTTAAATTGTAGGAATCTCAAAGAGCATCCAATCCAACTATTGAATTCTTCCTGTTGAAGATGTTTATGCTATTTTCCTTGAATATATTGTTTTTGTAATGGAATTAACCTGTCAATTGGATGGCAAGTGATAATAGAGAAGAAAGACACACACACACATCATCATCATCTATCTATTACTTTTGAGATTAGTGCTTATACATTTTTATCCTCTTATTTTGTATACAAATGTTTGAACATATGGAAAATGTTACATGTGCCACACCTAATTTCAGAGCACTAAATCTGACAGCTTTTGACAATTCTCCTTAAATGTTTTTATGCAGTGGTAAATGAGGGTACAAAAGAAAGAACTGAAATTAATAGGAATTATTGAATCTATAGCTTTCAATAAATTCATGGACAGAATCATTCCCAGGTGGAGGAACTGCCAAACCCAGTAGGAGATTATCAACCTGTTGATTTGTTGACTTAATTTTATAGCAGAAAGGGTTTGTTTGTTTTCTTTCTTTCTTTCATTTTAACACAAAGAACAAATTCCCCAATCTGTTCATTTTGATGTAGGTATTTTGCTTAGTTTCAACTCCCAATGAAAAAATAAAATAAAATTATTCTTCTAGTAAGCAGTAGCATCTAATTAAGGCCTCTAAATGTCATACAGCTTTATGATTCAAGAAATCAACTGGGGCATGAGTAACAGGTTATATGAGACTTGGGATTTTAGTTTAATGGAAACATATGTAAGACAGTGACAAGGGAAATTCAGATTATTCAGTTAGACTTGACAGTAGTTAACATGGAACATATGTCTAAAGCTGATCTATCTGCTCATTTTATTGTCACTTTAACATTCAAATATTTGAACATTTAGTACCAAATAAAAATTACTTGGGCCAATTTGATTTCAGAGTTCTAAATGTGACAGCTTTTGACAGTTTTCCTTAAATGTTTTCAAGCAGTAAAAGATGAGGCTCTAGAAGTACTTCAATCAATAGGCCAATTGAATCTGTTGTTCACAATGAGTTCTCAGAATCATCGTCAAAAGTAGAATTATTTGGGGGCAACTGGGTGGCTCAGTGAGTTAAGCTTCCAACCAGCTCAGGTCATAATCTCACAGTTCATGAGTTTGAGCCCCGCAGCAGGCTCTGTGCTGATAGCTCAGACCCTGGAGCCTGCTTCAAATTCTGTGCCTCCCTCTCTCTCTCTACCTCTCCCCTGCTCATGCTGTGTCTCTCTCTGTCTCTCAAAAGTAAACAAACATTTTAAAAAAGAAGTAGAATTATTTGTTAAAAGTGCATTGTGGAAAATTCAGGTAAACCTTATTCAAATGTTAATTTTATAGAATTGTACAGTTTTTTCATTGATGCATCATAAGTCTTCCTAAGCATAGTCTCTTCTTTAATGGTGATATTCTGGATCTACCATTAATTAGTGTTTATGCTTATGCATTTAGAAATAGCGAATCTGTCAGTTATAGCTGATTTTTGGTAATATTATAAAAAAAATTTTTTTCTCAAACCTCAGAATGTTTTAGAATTTACTCTGTGTTCTAAAAGTATCATGGAAGGATAGAAAATCAAGTTTGAAAAAGCAATAAATTCTATAATAAAGATAGTTTTTGGAATCTAACAGCTCTAGACTCATGTGTCTGCTTGAACTCTTTACATCTCTGTGACCATGGAAATATTATGTCTATACCATGAGACTTAATTTGTCTCACAAAGAACACTGGAATTGTAATATCAACTTTAAACAGTTATGATGAGGACTAAATGTGAACATATATGTGAAGATCCTAGGAAGTACCTGTCACAAAGCAAAACCTCCAAACTTGTTTTGTTGTTGTTATTTATTGTTCTTTTGTGTTCCTTTCATTCACCCTCCCTGTAAAAGACTTCCATACAACATAGGACAACCCTTCAACCAATATCTCTATAACATCCCCACCAAGTGGTCTTCAGCATCTGATACAATTTTGCAAATGTAAGGGAATTTGTCCAGTGCATGGAAATAGGATATAGTAAAAGGTAATTTCTACATGGGCCAAAATACATATTATCCAGATGAGAGCATGGAGAATAACCTAAAAATGTGTCAGCATTCCCTAAACTTTAGCAAATAATTCACTTCACATTTTTAGAATTGGACAGAGGAAGACAAGTCAGCCTTGAGAAGAAGTCCTCTGCATCTAAATGAGTTCATAAAATAGAGTGGAAGTAGTTTTTTGATCATGTATCAGGGCACTGTAAAAATAACAAAATGGGCTGTATGCAAATATAATGACATATACTTTGTTCTACATTATGGCTGACCATGGCCTCCCAAACAGACAATAAATGCCTCTTTGACAAGCTTTTCAGTTTTCTCCTTTTACGCTTGGAGTATATACATTTCTCTTCTTTAATGACAATTTCTCAAAAGTTCAGAGTAGAGATACTGACTTTCATTGATTGAATGGAGTGCTAATCATTACCCATTTTTGGAGTAAATCCAAGGCTATAAATTAGAGCAGGCTATCAGCTGTGGTTGACTTGTAATGCTGAGCTGGGAGATTAAAAACCCACATTCAAAAATAACCTTGAATCTATTGGATAGGAAATAAACCTGGAAATCAAATGAAGGGAACTTAAAGTATAAAGCCTCATTAAGAAAGTGATAAAGAGATGGCTAATGAAGGGAAAGAGAAGCTTGATTAAATGAAAAAAAAGTTTACAAAGCAATTGCATAGAATTGTTATTTTTACATCTATTTCTCAAATATTTATTCTGTGTCCTGGAAAAAAAAATATATATCTTTTATATGTGTGTGTGTGTGTGTGTGTGTATAAATATATATATTTACATATATATATACATATATATAAATATACATATACATATATATATTTACATATATATATACATATATATAAACATTAAAAACTTCCCTTTCTCAAAAAATGAAGCTTATGAGGGAAACACATATAAGCAAAGATTACAGTGAAATATATTAATTATTAATTGTTATAAATTAGATATGAGGAAGATGATACAGGAAATAATGCTACATGATCAAATCAGTTATGGTTTCATAAGAGATAAGAAATTAGAAATGAACATTAAAAGGGTGTGTCATATACAAAACAGAGATGATGTCATTTTAGAATGAGAGAAGTGCATATGCAATGTTTAGAGGTGTGCTCAGCGAGGGATTTCTGTGACCAGGGTACAGAGTGCCTATAGTTGGGCACCTGGGCAGCTCAGTCAGTTAAGTGACAGCTCTTGATTCCTGCTCAGCTCATGACCTCTTGGTTTTTGAGACTGAGCCCCAACTCAGGCTCCACGCTAACAACATGGAGCCTGCCTGGGATTCTCTCTCTTCCTCTCTCTCTGTTCCTCCCCCTCTTACAGTCTCTCTGTCTCTCTGTGTCTTTCTCTCTCTGTCTCTCTCTCTCTCTCTCAAAATAAATAACTCTTTAAAAGTGCTTGTGGAATAAGGAATCCTTGGGAGAGTAAGTGGGTTGAAACATTATTGGGAACAATGTCATGTGTAATGATATGTTAATTGCAAGTAAATAAAAGATTGAAGAAAAGTGCAATATCAGGATACTTGAGGAAACTTCTAAAAATTGAAATGGTTGAGTATCTTGTTTTTGGAAGTCCTATCCAGTCTTTTCAAGATGTAGATATGCTGCTTACTTATCAATAGGTAAATGGACAGATAAATTATAAAGATGTAGCCAAGCATGAAAGCAAGGAAGAAACAGTTATGTCCAAGTGACAAAAATAGAAAGGAACCCATAACTTTAAAGTGGGAGTATTAATGTCCTCATGAGACAGAAATGGAGGCTGCAGATGCTGGCTTGGAATTTGATACCCTGCCTGAAGTTGGAGACTGGGAAACAATAGATGCATCTGAAAAATTTGTACAACAGGATGTAGGAGGCACATGGGGCAGTAGGGTATAAGATGGACATAGCAGGAAATAAAAGCAAGAAATCGGAGTGTTAGTCTACAGCACATAAAATTGTCCACACTGAATTTTTACAGGAGTTAAAAAAGCAGGAAATCTTAAAGATTGTTATTAAAGTAAAAAGTAAAGGGACACCAGGGTTGTTCAATTGGTTGAGTGTCCCCCTCTAGATTTTGGCTCAGGTCATGGTCTCAAGGTCGTGGGATCAACCACCAGTATCCACACTGAGCATACAGCCTGCCTAGGATTTTCTCCTTTTCTCTCTCTCTCTCTCTCTCTCTCTCTCTCTCTCTTTCTCTCTCTCCCCTTCCCTTCCCTTCCCTTCCCTTCCCTTCCCTTACTTACCTGTGCATATGTACAGGAAGGAAGGAAGGGAGGAAAAAAAGTAAAGATCAAACTACTACCAGAACAATGAATACTATAGAGCCCAGAATAAGTCAAAAATTGAGTATTACTCTCCCAACATCCCATGGATTACCAATATAACCCAGAGATCATATAGGACTTCTGAATGAGGCCATTTATATAAGTAAATGAATAAACACACAAATAAATATCAAAGAATAAACACAATAAACTAATATGTGTCCCAAACAATAAAAATAATTAAGCAACAAACTTCATGAAGTATACTGTATAAACTAATATACTGATAAATTAACATAGAGTTAACATTTTTGAAAATTTAGGTGAAATGGACAATTATGATGAAAAAAGATGACCTTGATTTAAGAAGAAATGGAAAACTTAAATTTACCAAAATGACCATAGTGTATAAAATTTATAGCAAAAAAAAAATCTTCCTCCAGAATATTTTTCCCATAAAGTTTTAGAGGCAAGTTACATAAAATTTTTAAGATATAGATAAATGATAATTTATGCAATCTAGAGAAATCAAAAGAAGCAATGCTATCTAAATAATTCTATGAGACTATTATAACTGTGGTGACAAAAAAAAAGTAAGATAGTAAAAGATGATAATAAAAGCTAACCTCACTATTACAAAGACATACATGTAAAGGTTCTATGAAAATATTATTAATTTTACCTAGAAATACACTAAAAAACTATGACAAAGTAGGGTTCATCTCAGAAATACAAAGATATTGGGGAATGTAAGGAGTTACTCAGGAGATGTCAATAATTACCAAGTTTTAAAAAGTTAGAGAACATAGAATCTTATGAAAAAGAGAACTAGAGGGGAGTCTGGGTGTCTTAGTCAGTTAAGCATCAGACTTGAGCACATCTCATGGTTCATGGGTTCAAGCCCTGCAGAGCCCTGCATCGTGCTCTGCTGACAACTCAGAGCTTGGAGCCTAATTCAGATTCCATGTCTCCCTCTCTCTCTGCCTCTCACCTACCCACTCTCTGTCTTTCTCTGTTTCCCCATGATGAATAAACATTAAATTTTTTTTTAAAGAAAAAGAGAACTAGAGAAATGAAACATGACTCTTGGATAGAAACTGGTTTGTGGAGAACTTTTCCAAAGTCCGTAAAGTTGGGTATATACTTACTCTACCATGTTTCAGTGATATGTAAAGTTAAACATTAATTTATATAATTCTTGTTCACATAGGCAGAGTTCTTCTTTTAACCATTGTTTATAATAGCAATAATCTAAAGTTTTATTCATTAAGGAAAAAAATCACATCATGATATTTCACATCGTGGTAGATCTTAGAGCAGTTAAAAGCAATGAACTTGAAATACATTGATAATTCCCAAAAATGCACTGACAAAAAACTAAGTTGGAAATTTGTGCATATAGTATTTTAACTACAAATACTTTTTTTAATTCTCAAAACCCTAATATTTTTATAATGGTCTCATATATGTGCTAAATATAAAACCGTATAGAGTAGAACTGTATGCAAAATACTCACACGTGGCCTCTGTATAGGGGGTAGGAGTGGAAAAAGAATTGGAGAGGTTTACAAAAAAATACAACCTTAACCACCTTTATTTCTTTATAAAAATAATGCAAACAGGAAAAAAAATCTAATTCTGGATGAAGCTTTCACAACACTATAATTCTCTGTAAATTTGATGACTTAATGTTATTCAAACAAAAACAAATTAGGAAACAAAACCTTGAATATGAGTTGCAGGTAGAGATTGAGGGAAAGGACTTCATGTCCGGAGTGGAAGCAATGATGTAGATAAGGACTTGAACCAACCAAATGGTTTGGGATATGTGAATAGGGAGCTGATGTGACAGCACTTTGTCAGAATAAATAAGAACTGTAGTGGTTGATGGGGTGTAGCAGGTCAGGAAGAATAAGGCAATTGGATACGGGGTGAGAAAATTTTAAAAAGCTTAAGTAAAAGTTCTACTAATACATACAAGACATCAAGTGTTGTCTTTAGACACAAATTACAGTAGCCCAGTCTTAGAGTAGAAGAGAACTTTAGGAAAGAATTGCCTGAAGTCCTAGAGAATATGTGATAGACAAATACATTAACATAGATGGGATTCAGGAAGAGGACCAGGTGTATGGAGGAGAGCTATGAATCTAATGTATGAAACATCTGATTTATGTGTTTATGTGTATAACTGCATATGTATGTGAGAATCTAACAGTCCTTTTTCAAGTAAAATGCATATAACATAGAGTTAATCATTTTAAAGTATAAAATGCAGTAGCATTTACTGCATTCACAATGTTGTATAGCCATTGCCTCTCTCAAATTACGAAACATTTTCATTACCCCCAAAGAAACCTGCGTGTCCATTAACCCATCACTCCCAATTTTCTACTCCCCATCCCTAGAAAATGTGTCCTCTGTCCGTATAGATTTACCTAATCTAGATATTTCATGTAAATGGAATTATACAATATTTGACCCTGTATGTTTGGCTTCTTTCACTTAACATACTGTTTTCAAGTTTCGTCCAAGTTGGTACATGCCTTAGTAGTTCACTCCTTTTATGCCTGAATAGCCTCAATGTGAGATGCGCCAAATTTTGTTTATCCATTCATTAGATAATGGACATTTTTATTTCTATCTTTTGGCTATTGTGAATAGTTCTGCTACAAATATTTGTGTACAAGATTTTCAGTTCTTCTGGGTATATATCTGGAAAGGAAGACAGGTGGCCTGTTCTTATTGCCTAACTTCCTGGGAAATTAATTAATGATATTTGTTAAGAGAAACACATTTTATCTATTGGATTTCCTTAGCCCCATGCCTCTGGCTACACTTTTAATTCTAGTAAATTAACCCATAATCTATGAATGTTTTTCCAAACAAGGCTAGAATCTGGAATTCTTTCTTCAGGCTTGCCTTTGAATTATGCAAACTGCATATAGATTTTTTAAAGATTGTACTTAACAAAATTGAGGCCTCTCTTTAGTTCTCTGTTTGTCTCTTTCACACACACACAGACATGCATATATGTTATACCCTTTAACCCAAAGTAATGGAATTTGTTCTTCTGTTAATATAACTAAGAATCCATTCCCAAAACAAAAGATCTGATTAAAAGTTAAACTTCTTCTGCCTTATTTAAGATCACAAACAAGTTATCTCACTAAATTATTTAATTTTTCCAAGGGGAAACTTCATTATATTTTCAACATCTGTAAATACCCCATTCATGTAAGTATCTCTGATGGTAATGTGAATGCCTGTCATTCTTTTATTGCTTTAGTCATAAGGTGCCAAATATATTATTTAAATACAATAAATATAGACTAATGATTTATTAAATGAATACTAACTTTCTAAACATTAGGATAATGTAATCATATCGGGACTAACACCAATTTTCAGTAATAAAAGCCCTCAGAATAAAACTCAAACCTTTGCCATCAACTCTGACTGACTTACTGCCAAAATCATCTTAAAATAGAAATAGTAAAACTGCAATGTAATGTAAGACTTCTTTTTATACAAGTGAGGAGGTAATGCATGCCAACAAAGACACTTTATAGTATCATTTTAAGATCTCTCACTTCCCCTGCATTTTTTGTACAGCTTTTACTGTGAACCTAGAACCTGTCCCTTCCAGTTTCATGCTTGAAATAAATTGATCCCTCACCCCACCGTTTCCTGTTCAACTTCTGAAAAACCCCAATTTTCTCATTTTTCAGTCAAGAATCTTGATATTTTTCAAAATAACGTTTCACATACAAAGCAAATAACTAAAGGAAGAAAAATAATGCTCTCAGAAATGGATGCTTTTAAAGAAGGTAGGTAACGCAGGTGTGGAAGGCTTAGAATTTAAGTGCACAAGACCCAGGTTGTTTGTTTGTTTGTTTGTTTGTTTTTCGTGTAACATTCACTGCAATTGAAATTTTAAATCTACACTTTTAGATTTTGTCATTGTAAATACCCTTGGGATATTTTCTTGGCCTGAGATACCCGTTTACTCTAATAACTGCTTTCAAGTTTGATGTATTCTCATCTGCTCCTAGAAATCACTACCTGGAGGGAATCACTATCTCCAGTTCCTTCAGATAGTTGGCTGAAACACTCACATGTTAAGGATACCATCACCTCTATGGATTCTGCCTTCATTCAGACTTCTTAGACAAGGTGGCATTCTCCTGTGGTCAGTTTCTTCCATGGGTTTCCATCTGTGCTGGTCTTAGTTTTCCTTATATTTCTTTGGTCTCATCTGCTAGGAGATGAGAACCCCTTTTTTGTCCACCTATCTGTATTTCCTATAGTATTTTTTTTGTCATGACTGTTTTTAACCCTTAAAAAAAAGTCAAATTCTGCTATTAAGATGCATAAAGAAATTCTCCCTCTGCAGTCCATCTTCTTTCTGTGTGGAATTAATGGATCTCTTCCCTAGTCCTTTTAATTTGGCTTAGATCCAACTAAGTTCCTTCTGTAGAATGGGTCTCTCCTTATTTCCTATACCCCTTCCTATAATCTTGATAAATGGTGATCATATTTCTGTCTGGGGGGACATGCCAATTGCAGGGAGTGCTTGCTTCTTCTATGGAGTGGGACTGCATATAGTGCCCATGCAAACTGAAACCATTTAAATATTAATAATCAATGGGAAAATTTATGATTGCCCCATGATCTTTTTTTTTTGTCACAAGATTAAAAACTCTCTTATTGTTAATTATAAATATATAGGGTATTAAAATAGTAAAAATTAATTTTGTATACCACAGTATATAATATTTAATCTTTTTAAAGCTTATTTATTTATTTATTTTGAGAGAGAGAGAGCAAGTGTGTGTGTGTGTGTGTGTGTGTGTGTGTGCACAGGCAGGGGAGGGACAGAGAGAGGGAGAGAGATAATCCCAAGCAGGCTCTGCATGCAGCTCAGAGCCTGATGCAGAGCTTGAATCCATGAACTGTGAGATTGTGACCTGAGCCAAAACCAAGAGTCAGACACTTAACAGACTGAGCCACCCAGCTGCCCCAGTTTATCATATTTAAAACCATACACCATGTCATGTAGTATACCATAGTATAGTATACCATAATTTTAAAAGTTAGAAACATTGACAACAGACATGTTTTTATTTCCTTTTGAAAAATCTGTCAGGGATGATTTGAACCATGCTGGTTTTGTTCTTATCATAGTGCAATTTACAGGATGAAAAGAATACTTTTTAATGCCTTGGTGAAGTTGTTCTATTCCTCTCTAAGATTGGATCGGCTTCCAACATTGTATCCTTTGCACTTTTAATTTTGAGAGTTCCTTTAGTAGGAAGATTTTTGCTGGTGTCATTTCTTCGGGGACATCTTTATCTTTTCATTACTAACACTTTCTTCATTTACATTGATAAGTTCACCTTCACTAAATTACCCTGCTGCCTTTCTTGAGTGTCCCCAGTGGCTGTGGTTTTAACTTTCCCATGACCATTTTCTTATAACGCCATTTATGTTCTATTTGAATTTCACCTCTGGTATTATCACTTTTTGTTTCTTTAGTGACTTTGATTTTTATTAGCCAATCCCCTTTTTTAATTATGTAATTTTAGTGAAATATTATGAGAGTTTATCACTGAAAGAAAAGGAGGCAACACAAATATATACTTTGGTACCTGTGCACAAATTGAATCATAGATATGAAGTGACTGCCAACAGATTTTGAAAGAAGTGATGTGGTTATTGATCATTATTATGCATTTGTTATTTACATAGTGATCTGTGCAATGAAAAGGAAACAACAAAGTGTATACTTTGTGTACTTATTCATAATTGACATACCATGGAAAATGAAATTTGAACCTTGATGTTGGGGAGCTGGTGTTATTTTACTCAATAGTGATAACCAAAATTAGTGCATATCTGGAATGTACCCAGAAAGGACTGCCTGTATCTATTTCTTGGTTAAAGCAAGAGATCATGACCTGACCTGAAATCAAGAGTGAAGCTTAATCAACCTGGGACACTCAGGTGCCCTCATTAAGTCTTATTTTTAAAAACTCTCTGTTCCTGGGGCACCTGGGTGGCTCAGTCGGTTAAGCGTCCAACTTTGGCTTAGGTCATGATCTCCAGTTTGTGGGTTTGAGCCCCGCGTCGGGCTCTGTGCTGACAGCTCAGAGCCTGGAGCCTGTTTCAGATTCTGTATCTCCCTCTTTCTCTGACCCTCCCCTGCTCACGCTGTCTCTCTCTCTCAGAAATAAATAAAAAAAAAAAAAAATTAAAAAAAAAAAACTCTCTGTTCCTGAATAGCTCTTCTTAAGTACACTCCAGTTTCCTCATTTTAATACTGTCATATAGTAATACTTATACTGAAGGATGATGATAAAGATTGGAAATACTGATCATCATTCACCTGGCACCTGGCATGTTCATGGCACATGGCACATGCTTAATAAATGACAAATCTATCACATTTCAACTCATCTTTCTCTCGTCCTCTTAAATAGATTGCTACTGGTATAAAGTAATAAACATTCAATATAAACATTTTTAACACCATTAAAGCTTTTCTTTTCATTCACAAAATTGGAAACACAGTGTTCCATTAGGTTTCAAGTCATTGGCTCCATATGTCTGCAGTTCTCTGTATGTTGGTGCTCTACATGGTTTCTCTTGTCTTTGTAAGATGCCTGCCAGTAGTCACAATATGTTTCCTTTGTCATGTCTAGGGGCATGTCTTGTGTGGGGAGAGAGAAACTAAGTCTCTTCTGACTTTTTCTTACCTAAGAACAATTTTTTAGAGGCTTCTAGTCAATCTCTTCTCATGTCTCAGTGACTCACATTAACTTTACTTTTACTGATAATGGAGAAGCTAATTCTAATTAGGACTCACCTCTAGAGCTAGTTTCAGATATGTAAGCTGCTGATTCCACAGGTCCCCCAAATCACAACAGATCTGCCTTCATCTGATGGCTGCTTCCACAAATGTAAGAACCATCCCTAGCCATCCTTCCGATCCTGGAGCCAGATTGCCCGTTGCCACCATCCCCTTAACCATACTGCAGCACATAGGAAGTAGAGATGGACTGGTTCTTGGTGAGCCGTCCATCATGTCCATTCTATCCTACTTCTGAAGTTTAAATTATTTTCAAACATATTACCATAGAACCAAAAAGAAAGTCCTGAAACTGCCCAGAAAGGAACTAATAAGTTCCTTTCCCCCTAGTATAACAGTAATGGTAATATAAACAACAACAACAACAACAACAACAACATGAGACTGGAGGAATGAAGTAGTTCACCTTTATCTCAGTCTACATCTTCATCTGTTGTTCACCATCCCTAACATTCACTCTCTCTCTCTCCTCTAAATATGTTTTAAGATTAGTATCATAATACAATATTATAAAATAATTTTCTTAAAGAAATTGTTGTTTCTGGGGTTCCTGGGTGGCTCAGTCGGTTAAGCATCCGACTTTGGCTCAGGTCATGATCTCATGGTCTGTGGGTTTGAGCCCCACGTTGGGCTCTGTGCTGACAGCTAGCTCAGAGCCTGGAGCCTGCTTCTGATTCTGTGTCTCCCTCTCTCTCTCTCACCCTCCCCTGCTCATGCTGTCTCTACCTCTCTCTCTCAAAAATAAATTAAACATATAAAAAATTTAAAAAAAAGAAATTGTTGTTTCTGTACCTTTCAAAGCATTGAAGTCACTAAAGAATTAGGAAGCAAGAATACCTTTCCTATTTTGATACAGGTTAAATCTTGTAAAAAAATATTATAATCACCTAGCAGGGAAAAGACTAGTTAAAAGCTTGTTGCAACTACCATTCATTGCTGTTCATCTTCCTCTTGTTTAACTATAAGCCTTGGCCTTTGTTATTTGGGATAATAAGATCACTTTGGATCAACAATAATTCAAAGAAAGCTTAAATATTTTTTTAAAAGGTTAGTCTAAAGTAACACTCAGAAAACAGTTCCTTGCCTACTGTAATTTCTTGCTTGGCTGCACAACAATTTTCTGCCCACAGCTGAACTGGTGGGGAGCTGAGATATTTCCAGGGTGGGTCATACACCTAAGTTCATCTTCTTCTTAAAGTCGCTTTTACATTATCCAGAGAATTGTTATTTTGCTTTCTTAACAGCTATTCTTTTAGGCGTTTTATTTTCTTTATGTAGTAAATTTTAAAACACATACACACACACACAAAGCAGAGAGAAGCCCACATATTTTTTTCTTTTAAAAAATATTTATCTCCACTTTAGATAATGAAGTTAGTAATAGTCCTCAATTTACAATACATTATCATAACCTGCATGTGTAAGATTTCTCCCTTCATCTATTTTATTTTTCTTTTTCATTCCCTACCTTAGTTCATCTACCTCCCTCTCACAGGCCCCCACTCTACTTTTTTTTTAATGTTTATTTATTTATTTTGGGGAGGGAGGGACAGAGGGGTTGGGAGAGAATCCCAAGAGTCTCCATGCATTCCGTGCAGAGCCCAGCCTGGGGGTCAATCTCACCAACTGCGAGATCATGACCTGAGCTGAAATCAAGAGCCAGATACTTAGCCAACTTGAGCTACCCAGGCACATCCCTCCATTCTGATATTTTTGACCATTCGTTCTTTGCTTTGTCACTTCTTTCATACTGCATGATGTATTTTGTGGCCTGAAAATACATGAGTTCCTGGCTTCTCTCTGTTGTGGAGAATCCCATGAAACACATCCCTGCATCTTCTATCCACAGTTCCCTTAGAAGGGAAGCATAGAATTCCTTCACCTTCCAATTTCCACAAACAATGCTCCGTGGACATCTTCATAATTGTCTACATGGAAATATATACAGGATCACTTTGAATATGACCTAATATATTTAATTTCACTAAGTATAGCTAAATTGCTTTCTAGAATTCTGGCACCAGTGTGCTCTAAAATGTAAGCCCCTCTCATGCCAACATTTGCTATTGTATTCTTCTCTACTTTTGCCTTCTTATGAATATAAACTACAGGAACATATACTGTGTAAGTGCTGTTTGAAACGTATCTAATGACTGCATCATTTTATGAATTCCATGTTGACCTTCAGTAGTGTGTGTCAGTGCTTTCTACTATGTGAAACTGAAAAGCAGAGAATTAACACTGAGCTTTCAAAAGGGCAAGAGAGAAACAATCAGTGAAGGGAGAAAAAGGCTAAAGCTATAAATATCCATTCCCTGTGTCTCTCCCAATTATTTTATATTGGAATTGCCAATTATATGCCTAGAATAAGGCATCACTGCCCACATCTAAGGATACAGAGGGGGCCAGTGTTGCTGCTGTCATCCACATCACCCCTGCCAGTTCTTCTGGCAGAAACACGACTTTTGAATACCAACCAGTGTGATGACCTGCACATCCGGCACTCTTGCCAGCATGAACTGTCACACCACTATAACGACAGTGCTCATCACCAATGCTCCTGCTGTCAAAGCAGCATTATCACCAGGATCAATCCCATTGCCAATGCGAGGCAGTGTGTGACTCATGCCTGCTTCACCAGTCACTGGAGCCCATGCTCTACTCACCTGTGACCCAATCACTGACTAACCTGATGCTCCCCAGAATTCATAGGAAAATATTTTAGTTTCTAAATGAATGTGTTAATTGTATTTCCCAAGCTAAGAGATTATTTGAGTATACATTTGTAATGTATTTAAAATTAATTTGGGGGGCACCTGGGTAGCTCAGTTGGTTAGGCTTCTGACTTCACCTCAGGTCATGATCTTGTGGTTCATGGATTCGAGCCTCGTGTTGGGCTCTATGCTGACAGCTTAGAGCGTGGAGCCTGCTTCAGGTTCTATGTCTTCCTCTCTCTCTGCCCCTCCCCCACTCTCTCCTTGTCTCTCAAAACTGAATAAATGTTTAAAAAAATTAAAAATAAATAAATAAAATTAATTTGGTTTTGAGATAAACTTGCATTCCAAGTTCCATGAGTCCCAAGGGATAAGAAGACAATTCCTACCAGGCTCCCTATTTTGTAATATAACTAATTCTGAAGTTGATAAAGACCAAGATAGGACTGGGTAACAGAGCAAACAAAACTGTTTCTCAGACTGGGGCCTTTGCTACAGAAGGAGGTAAAAATTAATAAGTACTATCGAAGAGGTACAGATAAAATTATTGTCCTTCAGAAGGCACTTTTTAAGTCTTTATGTTTTTATTTTTAGAAAGTAGCAAAAATGTTAATATCTCATAGTTAAATGAAAAACAGCAGTGACTTTTATGTAAAATATTAATTAAAAATATACCAAATAAGTCATAAAAATTAAAGCAATGTGACTAATGTTACATATTTATTTGAAATATTAGCCGAGGGGTGGAATGGAAATTGAAAGGGAAATTAAAATAATTCTGTATTTAATAACAGAATTAAATAAAACACACTAGACAGAAACTTCCAGCTATACTCTTGCCTACGAGTCTCTGGCAGGGGACTTGTCTGGTCTTTCAGAGTTCAGACCTTGGTTTTTGATGCTGTTGAAGCTTTTGACTTCAGAAATAGAGATGTTTGTCTCGGATGCTGTTTCTCCAGTTTGATTTAATACATAAAACCCTATTAAAAAGGAAATAATCTCAGTCTTCTATTGTTGAGTTAAATTATTTGGCTTGTAATGTTACTTAAATATGTGTAAACATAAAGCAAAGTGTAAACTCCTAATGTTATCGCTTTTACACAATCGTAAAGCTGAAACAAATGTAGATATTAAATACAAGAAAAAAACTACAAAACCAATAAAATTCAAATTAACAACATTTATTTAAAGTGTCAGTTGAGGGTTTCTCCGAACTAAATTGCCACTCACTATAGAAATATGCTATTGACTACCGCAATACAAATTCTTCTGTGTCAGCATTTTCTAGTTTCTTGGCCCCTTTGAGGACTCAATTTCCCACCACATTTCTCTATTCAAGGGACTGGAAACTTTACTTGTAAAGCATGCTGTGAATCAATTGGCTTTCACTTGGCACAAAGTAATCTTTTACTTATTAAGTTTACTTCTTTTCTTTTCTAATTACCCTAAGACAATTAAAGTCATACTTTTGGTGCCAGCATAATTTTAAACACAAACAAAAATGCTGATTCTGAAAGACTATGGAGTTGCTTGGTTATAAGCTGGCCATGCAAATAATCTAAGTGTGCTTAAGTTTGTTTATATCATTGAAATAAACACACACACACACACACACACACACACACAGTCCTAGTTAAATCTCGAGATTACTTCATTTTTATTTAGGTAAAAGGTAGAAGGATATACCAAATTTTAATATGCACCAAAAGCTAGAGCAGTAGAATTGAGTGAACATAGGGGAGAGGAAATATTTTATCATAGGAAGTAGAAAATTTTAATTAAAGAGATCCCATTGTTTTCTGTTCATTACTAAAAAATATTGAGTATAAATCCTGTATTTGCAAATAGTCCTAAAGAAACTGGCATATAATAATAAATAATTTATTTTGTGTAAACTCAAGAAAGCTAAATCTAGGTAAAACAGTCACACAAAATATTAAGTATCATATAAGACGGCAATGACTGTAATAGTGGTGTGTATGAACTCCATTCAGAAATTAGAATGGCAGCCTCTGTAAGTAATACATGATGTGTAGATTTGCTCTACCATTTCCCTGGCTCACTGAAATGACTCTTTGGGAAAACGTATTAAGCCTATACCCTAATTTTACATTTGAAACAGCAAGGGAAGATTTAAAAGCATCACACCCTCTAACAATCCATCCATCTATTGCACTTAGAAGTATTTTCAACATTGTATGGTTTAGAGTACTTTGGACACAAACAATAGAAACCAACTGTAGACAATGCTAGCTAAAAGAAATTGAGAGGAAGGGTCTTACACACCTCACAAAATCAAAGATACTGGAGAATAACTCAGCCACCATACAGGACAAAAATCAAAGGATCTCAAGGGGCGCCTGGGTGGCTCAGTTGGTTAAGCATTGACTTGGGCTCAGGTTGCGATCTCACGGTTCATGGGTTCGAGCCCTGTGTCGGGCTCTGTGCTGACAGCTAGCTCAGAGCCTGGAGCCTGCTTCAGATTCTGTATCTCCCTCTCTCTCTGACCCTTCCCTGCTCATGCTCTCTCTCAGAAATAAATAAAACATTAAAAAAAACTTTAAAAAGAGTTTTGCCTCAGCATTAAAGCTGATATTAAAGCAGACGAAAA
The DNA here is from genome assembly GCF_003009895.1 of Hyaena hyaena. Taxonomy (NCBI): domain Eukaryota; kingdom Metazoa; phylum Chordata; class Mammalia; order Carnivora; family Hyaenidae; genus Hyaena; species Hyaena hyaena. Next base: position 30,563 of record NW_024082972.1, on the reverse strand, counting down.
TTTTCAAGCTAATAATGTGATCTTCCATTTTCAAGAAGTTAGAAAATTAGAAAAAAGAAGAGCATTTTTAAAAGCATATAAAAGAGGTGCCTAGGTGGCTTAGTCGGTTAAGCATCAACTTCAGCTCAGGTCATGATCTTGTGGTCCATGAGTTCGAGTCCCACATTGGGCTCTGTGCTGACAGCTCAGAGCCTGGAGCAACTTCAGATTCTCTGTCTCCCTCACTCTCTGTCCCTCCACTCATGCTCATGCTCTGCTCTCTCTCTCAAAAATAAACGTTAGAAAAAAATTTTTAGAAAAGCATATAAAATAAAGGGAATAATAAAGAGCTCATAAAAATAAGAATAAAAATAGAAAAACATAGAGAAAATCAGTCCAAACAAAATCTGACTCTTTAAAAAGACCAATGAGGGGAGCCTGAGTGGCTCAGTTGGTTGAGCATTTGACTCTTGATTTTGGCTTAAGTCATGACTGATTGAACCCTGCCTCAGGCTCTGTGCTGGACGTGGAGCCTGCTAAAGATTCTCTCTCTCCTCCCTCTAACCCTCCCCTTTCTCAAAAAAAAAAAAAAAAAGGTTAAAAAAAAAGGTTAAAAAAAAGACAAATGAAATAGGTATATCTCTGTCTGATGGTAAAATCAATGGAACCAGATAAAAAGCCCAGAAATAGACCCACACAAATGTAGTCAACTGATCTTTTACAAAGGAGAGAAAGCAAATCAAAGGAGAAAGAATAGTCTTTCAACAAAGATGCTGTAACAATTGGACATTCAGATGTCACTAAATACAATTAGACACAGACAATATTATTTAAAAATTTTAAATGGATCTTAGGCTTAAATATAATATGCAAAACATCTGGGAGATAGTACAGGAGAAAAAGTAGCTAACTGTTGGTTTGGTGGTGAGTTTTTCAATAAAATACCAAAAGTATAATTGTGAAAGGAAAAATTGAGAGGTTGAATTTCATTAAAAATAAAAACTTCTTCACTGTGAAAGACACTGTTGAGAGAATGAAGGCAAGAGTCAAACTGAGGAATGAGATTCACATAATATATAGAATTCTTAAAACTCAATAGTAAGAAAACAACTCAATTTAAAATGGGCAAAAGATCTATCAAAGATATTTAATGACAAATTAACATAAAATATGTGCAATATCATATAATATTAGAAAATTGCAAATTAGGAGGCACCTGGGTATCTCAGTTGGTTCGGCACCTGACTCTGGCACAGGTCATGGTCTTGTGGCCCGTGAATTCAAGCCTTACATCTGTGCTGTTAGCACAGAGCCTGGAGCCTGCTTCAGATTCTGTATCTCCCTCTGTCTTTGCCCCTCCCCTGCTCTGTCTCTCTCTCCCTCTCTCTCAAAAGTAAATAAACATTTAAAAAATTGAAAGAAAATTGCAAATTAAGACAACAGTGAGATACTATGCCACACCTATTAGCATGACTGAAATTCCAAACTCTGATTGGTGAAGTTTTGGTGAGAATGATGACCAACAGTTACTCTTAATTTATTGGTGGTGAAAATGGGGAAACATATAGACACTTTGGACAGCTCAGCATTCTGTTAGAAAGCTAAACATGGTCTTAGCATATGATCCAGCAATTGTATCCATGTTGAAATTAGGTGAGAATTATGTCCATACAAAAACCTTCACACAAATGTTTGTAACAGCTTTGTATATGACTTCCCAACTTTAAGAAACCAAGATGGCTTTCAGTAGGTGAATAGATATTGAAACAAAAACAAAAACAAAAAACCTGTGGTACATCCCTAAAATATACTATTATTTGGAAGTTAAAAGAAATGTGCATTCAAGCTACATAAAAAAGAAAAACCTTAAATTAATATTGCTAAGTGAAAGAGGCCAGTTTGAAAGTTACATACTATATGAATCCAACTATATTACATACTGAAAAAGGTAACAGCTATAGAGAGAGTAAATCATTTAGTGGTATCCAGAGATTTTGATGGGAGTGGGGATGAATAGGTAGAACACAGGACATTTTTAGGGTAGTGAAACTATTCTGCACGATACTGTAATGGTGGATAAATTACATTATGTATTTCTCAAAATCCATGAAACTCTATAACACAGAGTAAACCAGAGTGTAAACTATAGACTTTAGTTAATAATAATGTATCAATATCGGTCTATCAATTCTGATAAATCTGCCACATTAATGCAAGATGTTAATGCGAGATGTGGAAGGAAAGCAAGTATCTGGGGACTCTATACTACCTGCTCAATTTTTCTGTAAACCTGAAACTGTTTTGTTTTGAGATAAAGTATATCAATTAAAACGTATTCTGATTGATATTAATCTTCTGAAGTAGAGACTAAATTAAGGAAACTAAAGTTACATGGCATTTGGCTAGATACATTAATTTTAATGCTTCAATATGAATTTAGAATATTCAATGAATATAATACTGCTAGAGATTTCAGAATTTTGGTTGAAAACACAGCCAATCTATTGGGGGGGGGGCGGGGGGAGCGCCTGGGTGACTCAGTCAGTTAAGTGTCCAACATTGGCTCAAGTCATGATCTCTCAGTTCATGAGTTTGAGTCCCGCTTCAGGCTCTGTGCTGACATCTCACAACCTGGAATCCGCTTCAGATTCTGTGTTTCCCTCTCTCTCTGCCCCTCTCCTCTCTCTCTCTCTCTCTCTGTCTCTCTGTCTCTCTGTCTCTCTCTTTTAACAATAATTAAAACATTAATTTTTTAAAAGTTTTTGTCACATTTTGTTCTTTATAAGAAACATATTCTTTATAAGGAATGCTAGATCTTAGTTTATCTGATTTTATTCAGTACATTCTTCTCCTCACTCTGCCATTCCATTGAATAGAACACCAGATAGCATAGAGTAATCCACTTCAACATAAGGAACATTACCTGTCTTTAAAAATGTATTGATATAGTTGAGTCTTCTTTATTTGCTGAATCTTATCAAGGTTTGAAACTGCATGATTGGTTAATTTAAGAAAAAATATTCTAAGGGAGAGATACATTATCAAGCTTGATAAGGTCACCTACCTAATTACAAAGGCTTCCCTTGTGACCTTGGTAATTCAATTACTTCAATGAAAGATAATCCCATGTTCTATTCCTTACAGACCCGTTAATGATATGCAACAGAATCAGGTATCTATTAAGAATCCCAGTAAAGAAGTGATTCCCTATAATCTTTCAACAATAAATCTTATGCCAAGCACCCTGTCTATGAAAGGTAATTTCTCATATAAATTTCCTACTCAGTTTCAATGCACCTAAGGAAAAAGGAAGTTGACCATTGCTGAAAAATCATGACCCCTGCCTCGCTGACCTTTTTCCAACACTTAATTTGGTATGAGCACCTAAATTCTCAGAAGGTGATAAGTATCACAGACCATCTAGGCATGGGTGACTGACAACACATTGGGATTGCCATTGTTTGCTCTCAGATTAAAGTTGCTGACACTTCTGATGTGGGTCAAGCAATTTTCAAACTGAGGCTAATGCTTCTGTTTCTCTTTTTCCCTTTGTTCCCTCTCTAAAAGAAGCATGCTTTCACATTTTTTTCAGCACATTTTTTTTTCTTCTTAACTTTAACCGGCATATGAATTTCCTTGAAAGGTCATCACTTACTTAGTTAAAAATCAGACAGGTGATCATACTTCCAATCCTTGGGTTCCCAAATTTGTTTTATGTTGTTAAAGGATATGCAAGGAAACAAAATTGATTACCTGTGCAACCAACTAGCATTTTAAAAAACATTGCAAGGCCACAGCTTACATTGGAGAAACCAAATCTAACTGCTAGGGACTGTATCTCTTTCAATCTTTTTATGTCATCATCAATAGTAATAAGGCCATTTTACTAGATAAGGAAACTGAGATTCTAAGAATATAGTGAATTTTTTCTGCATCTTCATTGTTTTAAAGAGAAGAGAGTATGGGTCCAAAAGAAAAAATAGAAGTCATTTCACGGGTAATAAGAGAAAGTTTCTATGCTGTAATCATCCTCAGAATATTTTATTTTCCCACAGTGTCACAAAAATCAATGAAACCGCTCTCAGACTTTGGAACCTATTTGATATTGCTATTCTTGGTTGTGAAGACTAAGCTTCTAATCAGTAGGCATTGCAAGTGTTCCACGGCATTTGAACAGAGGAACATCCTCCTTCTATATTTTGTGTGAGTGATCAGTAGCAAGAAAAAAAAATAAATTAGGAAAACAGCAAGCAAGAAGGTAGACATACAGTTGGACTTCATAATTTGTTAGAAAATTGCTCAACCTCAGGATCATCTAAATTACACACATATATGTACACATACACACATGTATATATATATATATATGCAGACACACATGTGTCTGTAAGACACAGTGCTGGTCTAAAGAGGATGAAGAACAAAATATGACATAACCTCTGTTTTCAAGGAGGTAAGAATTTATTAAACGGCATATGCAATTAAACCAAATTTACAACAAAATACCTAATAGAAGACCTCATGACTAGGTTGACAAGTAGCACAAATTGATGAATTCTGCCTCAGATGAAGGAAAAGATCTTTGAAAGGAGACATATAAATTGGGTTGAATATCAGAAAGCATTCTTAAATGGGGTTTATAAAGACAATGGGGCTGTTGTGAGGAGAGTTCTGTGAGTTCTTCTAGTAGATTATCAAATGTGAGGGGAATCATGGAAGCCCCCAGATTGGTGGACTATTGATCAGAAGTGCAAGTATGGGGTGCCTGGGCGGATCATTTGGCCGAGCATCCAACTTCAGCTCAGGTCATGATTTCATGGTCTGTGGGTTCAAGTCCCACTTCCTCTTTGTGCTGACAGCTCGGAGCCTGGAGTCTGCTTCTAATTCTGCATCTCCCTCGCTCTCTGCTCCTCTGCCCCTCACCCTCTGTCTCTATCTCTGTCTCTGTCTCTCTCTCAAAAATAAACATTAACAAAATTTTTTAAAGAAGTGCAAATAGACTTGGGACCCCACATGTTGCTGGCGTCTGAAGTAGGGGCAATCTTGGGGCGCCTGGGTGGCTTAGTCGGTTAAGCGTCCGACTTTCACTTAGGTCATGATCTTGCGGTTCGTGGGTTCGAGCCCCGCGTCGGGCTCTGTGCTGACTGCCAGCTCAGAGCCTGGAGCCTGTTTCAGTCTGTGACTCCCTCTCTCTCTGACCCTCCCCTGCTCACGCTGTCTCTCTCTCTCCTAGAAGTAAATAAAACATTAAAAAAAAAAAAAATTGAAGTAGGGGCAATCTTGTTGGAGACCATGGCCTTAAACATGTGAGTTCTCACACTAGCTCCAGATGGTTAACATCAGAATTCAATTATATTTCAGTACAACGTTTCTGTCAGAATATAGACTCCCTTTCTCTCTTTTACTTGATTGTATATTGTGAGGTTGTGAGGGGGAAGAAAATGAGGAGACTCCAAGATGTCAGGAACACTGATGGTTTCTACTTTTTGCTGGGAATTTATTATTTTAATTGTCATTGGACTGGATATGTATTGTCTTTACCTAAAATTAGCACCTTCTTTAATGAATGGAAATTGCTTATTGATGTGGTCTTAAAATTTAGGACAGCAGAAATACGAGACATATAACAGTTAACTGAATCTAGATTGAGAAGATAAACTACAGGGAGGCAGGGATATTTGTCAGATGAAGTAATCATTAAATATAAGGCATAAATAAGATTATTATGCAAATCATTACCACAAGTGCAAACAAAAAATGCAAATTCAAACCACAATGGGACTTGGTGTAGGATGGTGTAGTAGGAGGACCCTCACCTCACCTTGTCCCACTGATATAACTAGTTACCACCCATTTCAACATAAATAACCCACAAAATGACCCAAAGACTGCCAAAACATACTGTCCACAGCTAACTGTAGAGAAGAGGCCACATCATAGAGGAGAGGAAAGGCAGAGAAGCGATCTGAGTTAAAGGGACTGCCAAGACTATCCACAGGAGGGAGAAACACCTTGGGTGTGGAGAGGAGAAAGAAAGAGAGCCTCACACAAGTCATCCCAGGCATGGAGGACCGGCAATGGGAAGACAAATCCTCATAACATTTGCCTTTGAAAACCAGAGGAGCATAATTTTGTGAGTTCTTATAATCAGCAGGACTTAACACCTATAACTTTAAAAAGCCTCAGGCTTGGCTCTGGGAGACCGAGGAGGGCAAGAGGAAACTGAGTCCTTGCCCTTAAAGAGACATCACAACAAACAACCATGTGGAGCTGGAACACTGAAGCAGCAGTTTGAAAACATGCCTGAGGTGTATAGGAGGAAGATTGGCTTACTGACCTCAGAGCCTATGCTTGGAGAGTCATTGGAAGACTTCCCCCAAGAACAAAAGAGCTGGCAGGCATCATTTCCCTCCCCTGCTCCCGCCCTAGATACATTGACACCTGCAGACACCAGCACAGCCCAACACTCTCCACCTCACTTGCTACAAACCCAGGACCTCCCCCCCCCCCCCCCCCCCCCCCCCCCCCCCCCCCGGCCCTGGGTGTTTCTGCGGACGCCCTCCCCGGCCAGGCCCAACTGCAGGCCTCCTCCCACAACAGACCTGCACAGACTGTAACTTTCAGCTCTTTTTGTTCCAGAGGATTTGCTCATTCAGATCTCAAGATGGATAGTTTCAGGGCAACCTATTTGAAATTTCATGACTTTTGAAGGGCAAATCCCAGTGTTTTTAATTTGTTAGTGAGTTCTGAATTTCAGTGCATTTTAAAACCAAATATTTATTTTAGATATTACTTACATTTGAGAATCAAAAGCTAACCAAATTAGATACAATTTGATTGAAAACTACCACCATGCATCTCATTTGACAATATTTGGCATTAAGTCCCTTTCAGGATCCCCCCACCACCACCAGTTCAAGTGCCATTTTTTGTCTTCACTGATCATACTGCCTAATTTCACTTGGCTTTGAATTCTTTGAGTCCATCTTCTGGGAACTACTTGTCTGGAAGTAGTTATTTCCAGTTTAGCCTATTTAAGATCATTAAATCTTAAATATTAGCCACATAAGATTCTCTTGTTACTATAATTGAAAATTTGAAGGAACCCAGGGGGTGGTAACTTAATGCTTTAATCTGGTGTCACCATACTCTGTTGACTTTTCTCCTGGAGAAAACCAATTAAAACACCCATTTAATCCAACAGGGAGCTCTTTGCTCACACCATCCTCTTCCATATCGATAAAGAATATATATTATAGAGACTATGTTTAATTGCTCTTCCCCTTTTTTTATGTATATATGTATGTGTGTATGTATGTATTTATTTTTGAGAAAGAAAGAGAAAGCAGGGAGGGACAGAAAGAGAGGGAGACAGAGAATCCAAAGCAGGCTCTTCACTGACAGCAGCGAGCCCGATGTGAGGCTCTAACTGACAAACCATGAGATCCTGACCTGAGCTGATGTTAGACATTCAAATGACTGAGCCACCCACCCCAAGTGTTCTTCCCTTTTCTAAACCTCTGGAAAACTCTGGTCTACGGCACATACTTGATGCTTAGAACTGGTACTTATTTTAATACTCATTGTGTGATATAAATGAACAAACATTATTTTTCAAAGAATTTATATTTTAGTGAGATTAAATAGTCACTGTTTTCCAAATGTAGTAAAGAAAATAGCATTGGGTTTTAGCTTCCATTCAATTTGTACTCTTATTTAAATCACAAATTCTGTGGATTATTTTCAGCTGACAAACATTCCTACTGCCCTGTGGCTTACCTTCACAGTCTAGATGGAGCTCCTCATTTTTTGCCTCATGGTAGTACCAGAGAAATTCATCACCCTTATTGACTATCTGAAGATTTCTCTATTGAATTTTTGAAATGCATTTTTAGCTGTAGGTGTTTACATTGTTAGGATTTTGCATGCTGAGGGGAGGCACCCCTGGGCTTTAATTTGTTCTTCCTGCTGTCTACTTTTCCCCCTTAACTCTAGGGGTAATAGCAAGGAAACCATTTCTATTTGTAAAGTTTAACATATCAGAAATCACAAACACTACATTACAAGTACCACGAAATAGCTTCACAACAGAAACATTCCAAAGGGCTGAATGTCTCTTGGAGAATTCTTTTCCAAAGCGCTCATTTAGAGAGGACAGAGGAGGTCATAATTCACAAATACCATTCCTAAAATATTGGCAATTTTTATTCATTGTTTGGGGAAAAGATTTGAGTAGTTCATTTCAGAATCACGTTACTAGTACATACTTTTCAAAAGAGTGGTATATTTAGCAACGGAAATAAGTTATAAGAACCATGAATTAAAGTTAATAATTATTTCCTAAAAAAAACCAGTTTGATAGCCGTGTACTTCTACCACCACCACCACACACATATAACCTCATACACACAATCTTTAATCTTTGATAATAATCTTAGAATAGAGTGGAATCAAATGTTATTTAATTGTTATTATATGGGTAGTAGTCATGTATTTTATGGGGTATAAGAGGTAGATATATCCCCTTGGTAATTAAATATAGACAAGTCATTGACCATATTAGTCCCACAATTTCTTCTCTGTAAAATGAGGAAAAAGCATGAACTACATTAAGCTTTCTATAATTTCTTAGTAGGTATATGTAATTTGATATAGCACTGATACCCTATCTTCCGGCTGCACTTTATAGAATAAGTTCTTTAACGGGTGTCCATGCTAACACACATTTCTGAAATGTGCAGCCTAAGGGAACTTCTGAGGATGTTCCTTGAATAAATAAATAAATAAATAAATAAATATAATTATTTACTCAATCCCTTTGTCCTTCCTACCTGCTGAGCTGCACTGGGTGTGTGTTGTTATAACCAGAGCAATGGTAAAAAACCAGCTCCCTGATTCTGCTCTGGGACCCGATACATTTTTTTTTCCTCCGTGAGCACACTTTTGGCACTTTGGGTCAGATAAAATTCATCATGCAGGATGCCTAGCTAACCTAGCCCCAGCTGGGAAATATCAGGAGTGATTTAACCAAAAATGCGCATACACTTTTCTAAATGACCTTGAGCAAGAACAACACCATTCCTAGTTTCAAGTCAATGTATCCAAGTCATAGGACTATGACAGGCCTGACATTTGCAAGATACCCCACAGGCTCCAAATCTTTGAGAGACCAGGCCAGGCCCATACCTAAAATCAGCTTTACTTCACTCTCATCTGAATTTCTTTATTTTTCGCTTTGAAATTTTACAGTGTGTATGACCCAGCAGAGGGGCCACAAAGAGAGTGACATTTTCCCTCTGTCTTCCTTCATGTGTAAGGTTATCCGAGGTAGTCTCAGTTACTTCACACCTGCAGTTGATAATGTGCCATGTTTCCGCATGGCTTCTTTCCCTTCTAGTATTTCCATGGAGTATTCTTTGTGCCTAACAGGAACCTTTCTTCTGGGCACTGTGGTCAAGGGCCTAATGAGAGAAAGAAGTGAGGATTTATATTTCTTATAAAATGATGATGAGCATTCTTTGATGCTTTTCTCTTTACTAAAAAAAAATGAAGAAAAAAATTAATAAAGAAATTTTAAAATGCCTAACATGAGATTTGTTTGTTGTACATTTTATTAATATAATAAAATTAAACAACAGAAATGAAGATTCCATGCCCTTTCTCTTCTCTTGAAGAACATACATACATGATTAATGTATATTTATAAAAATTTATGTAATTTATGCATGTATAAATAAATCAATCTTCTGACTGAAGTCCTAAAATAGAGCATTTTTATATTAAAAGCATAAAGCATAAACTCACAAACCTCTATCTAAAATACAAATAAATCACTTCTGGCACTGAATTCGAACAGTTAAATGATGAAGTCATTGGTTACAGAGTTTTCCCTACCTTCTCAAATATTTGGGCTTATTTCTCAGACGTGCTTATTCATGATCATCATTGTGCATTCTGAAAAGTGGAGATTTCTAGACTAACTACCTTTGTATACTTAAAAGCTACTATTCCAGCTGCCTTTATGCACAAATAACTTTTTTTCCATTTAAATTATGATATATGTACTGAATGTCTAATATGCTGAACTATATACAGGGATGTAAAGCTTCAATATTCTTTGTGCTTAAGGATCTTATGTTTTAGTACAGATAAGACTGATGCTCATGCTTTGTTATCAGTGAAATGTAGTATGTATATATCCTGATGAGGATTCAACTAGGCACAGGTGAATCTGTATCAGCAAGGAGTTTGCCTGTCTCTCCCTCCCTCTCTCTCTCAAGTGTATTTTTTTATTGTATGTTTCCACAGCTAACTCGTATGGTCCACCATGGCAGGATCCCTATATTACTTCTTTAATTATCAGTATATCTAAAGCATGTTAGAGTCCAAGACACTGTCAGGCACTCAGTATACATTTGTTCAGTAAGTGCACAACCAAGGTCACTTCGTTTCTCTATACTTCAGAATCTTCATCTCTGTGTCTACTAAGATGAGCTCTGCGTTACTATATGGCACTCACATTACTAAACTTCTTTAATGTTTGTTTGTATGGATGCCAAGTGTTTGAAATAGGTGCCCTGGGCTCATAAAGAAGAAACAATGAAATGAATTTCCAAACAGATAGAGCTCTTCTGCGAAGATGTTGTGAGGATTAATTTTGTGGAGGGCTAGTTATATGTGTCACTTTCCTAACAGAATTCTGGCTATAACCACTAGGGGCACACCCTGCAGTCATTCAATGTTTTCACACGTAGCCTAATACTTCTACACTCTAAATGTGAAAATAGTGGCCAAAGTTTCAAAGACTGATGAACGGCATAGGTGAGGTAGAAGAGTTAATGTGTAGAACTCAGAGCTACAGCTGTCCCGTCTATGTTGCTTCCTTTCCTCCAGTTCTCTACATTTCACCACTGTCTCCTTTTCCTTTTCTTGCTCTCCTTCCTCTCCTGTTTATCTTTGCCTTTAGTGCCTTGACTATAAGTCTGTCGATGATGAAACCATAGCCAAACTGGACATCCTAATAAGTTCAGGATATGGAAGATTTGTTAAACAATATACAAAAGTTATAACTGATATAAGAATAGCTTATGTGAAAATAATACATTAAAATTAAATTGTAATTTCACCAAAAGGCAAAAGATACCATGAAGTATTTGTAAAACTTGAAAAAAGGACAGGAAAAAATTTTCCACATTGAAATTTTTCATATAGAAATGGCAAAAGGTTTGTGTCCAGAATATATAAAGAAATCTTTGGGGTGCCTGGGTGGCTCAGTCGGTTAAGCGTCCGACTTTGGCTCAGGTCATGATCTCACAGTTCGTGGGTTCGAGCCCCACGTCGGGCTCTGTGCTGACTGCCAGCTCAGAGCCTGGAGCCTGTTTCAGTCTGTGACTCCCTCTCTCTCTGACCCTCCCCTGCTCATGCTGTCTCTCTCTCTCTCAGAAATAATTTTTTTTTAAAATTTAAAAATTTTTTGAAAAAGAAGAAATCTTTCAGACCCATTAGAAAAGTACATAAAAGACACGAGTGGTATTTCACAGAAAAGATGAATAGCCAATAAAATATAATAATGAAAAAACATTAAAATTTTTCTGCAAACTATCTTTGAAAGATCCCTGACATTTTCTCAGACATATAACTCATAAGAAATCAGAACATCTTCTGATAAAAGAACAATAATGTCATCATCATATCTACGAAAACTGGGGGGGTGGGGGGGAGGAAGTTTCAGAAAGAACAACTTTTTCATTAGAAAATTTGAATTTCCTATAATATAAATAAAAGAAAGAGAAATTTAAAAATTAAAAAAAACATACTAGCTTTCCAATCTTCATCTTCTGGTGAAATCTCAGGTGACATTGACTTATTAAAACAATATTCTGGGTAACCTGAAGCTATCTATTCACCTTCTATAACAATCTTTGCTTTACACTATCGTTCCATTAACCTAGTTTCTTTAATTTTACTAGCATGAAGTTTAATCCTCTGTGTTTGTTTTCTACTTGCCTAAGGATAAAATCCTAGCTTGCAATCTATTCTTGGAATCTAAACCTCACAACATTCTGGCAGGATACAGATTCTTTGAGCCACACTCTGACAGCCAAGGCTCTTCTCTTACTTCACTCAACTTCTCATTCCTCCAAACCCACCAGACTCCTTGACTCTGCTTAGCACACCTTATTCTCTTTGGAAATAAAGAGACGTTCTGTTTCTTTTGTCTGACAATCTCTTATTTCATGTAAATTTCAATTTGTGTGTCATCTTCCCTCTTGGATCTCACCTCATATGTAGTAAAATTAGCTTGTTGACAAAACAAATAAATGACAAAAAAAAATTAAAACACCTGAATGAGAGCATAAAATGCTTGAAATTCTGGACTGCAAGTAGTTAGGTGCTTATTGTGATATATTTTATTTTCTGTGCTTTTAATTTAAAAATATATATACAAATACATAAAACAAGTAAAAGGCCAGTAGCAGTTCATTATGATACTTATTGCCCAAAATAACCTTTGATAAGTTTGAGTAATTTTTTTTCCATTAAATATCTTTGAGTTATTGTTTTATTCATAAGCAAATCAATCCTAGTGACTTCTAATGTTTTTCCTAATGCTGCCATTCACCACATCAAAGGATACCTTGTGCAGGAAAAAAAAAAAGTTTTATGTATTTTTGCCAAGAAAATCTATGAAAATTAAGAATATTTAAGATAAAAATGATTTCACTCTTACAGTGAAGACCTATATCTATCATAATCAATGCAGGTACCTAAAATTATCTTCTTTTTTAGGGATTTTTATGTCTTTGAAATTATAGATCAAAGACACCCTGATCATAATCTTTGATTGATAAGCACAAATTCACATACTGATTATTATCTCCTTCCTTTGACATTCAAACTAATAAGCATCTGTTTACTTGTCTATAAATGTGTTTTCTAATCATATACTCAAAATAATAAAATTAGCTGAGGAGTTAAATGAGATCCTTGGGAATTTTGTAGTAACTTTTATTGAGTACCTGTTTTTTATTATTATTTTCAAATTGAAGATGAAATTATTTAAGGTATATATTCACCAGAGATTAATTGTAAAAGAATTTGGAATGGACATATTTTTGTCCCCCAGAGGAAATGTTTATAGGAGGGAATATAACTTCCATAGTATGAAAATAAATGAAGATCACAAGCCTAGGTATAAAAGTAAAAGATTTTGCCATATATTTTCAAAATGTAATTCTGCTTATTAGCATGAAGAGTTCTTCTTGCCACACAATCATAAACACTGTGTAGATAAAGTTTGTCTGCATAAAGTCCACATGCAGATTTTATTTTTCAGTTTGTTACTACATTGTACTTTTAAACATATATGAAATTTTAGATCCTCAGCTGGTCCTCTGAAATTCCATAAACTAAAATAAGATAAAAACAGAGAAAGAGGCAGACCATATGAGACTTTTAAATACAGAGAACAGAGGCTCCTGGGTGGCTCAGTCAGTTAAGCTTCTGACTTGGCTCAGGTCAAGATGTCCCAATTCACAGGTTCAAGCCCTGAGTCTGGCTCTGTGCTGATAGCTCAGAACCTGGAGCTGGCTTCGGACAGGGACTGTGTCTCCATTTCTCTCTGCCCCTCCCCCACTCACATTCTGTCTCTTTCTCTCAAAAATAAATCAGCATTAAAAAAAATTAATACAGAGAACAAACTGAGGATTCCTGGAGGGGAGGTAGGTCGGGAGGGGGTGGTGGTGAGCTAAATGGGTGATGGGCATTAAGGAGGGCACTTATTGGGATGAGCAATGGGTGTTGTATGTAAGCGATGAATCACTGAATTCTACTCCTGAAACTAATACTACCCTATATGTTAACTAACTTCAATTTAAATTAAAAATATAAATAAAATAAAATTCTATATGCTCTGCTGTCATGATGTTTTGTCTTTTTTTAAAAAATACTTTTATTTCTAGGAGAGAGAGAGAGANTCCAGGCTCTGAGCTGGCAGTCAGCACAGAGCCCGACGCGGGGCTCGAACCCACGAACCGCGAGCTCATGACCTAAGCGAAAGTCGGACGCTTAACCAACTAAGCCACCCAGGCGCCCCGATGTTTTGTCTTTAGATAACTCAAAAGATCCTTTCAGATCCTTCCATTACAAGTAGTTTTGGTAAATTAAAATTACAAACATCAGCAATCTGCTGTTTCTTGGATCAAATTAGTCTTTCTTAAGACAAATTAATAATAAAGTCAGTTATTAATATATACAATTGCACAATATCCTTTAAGAAAGTTATATTAATCCAAAATAAAAATCAAGGGTACCTGGGTGGCTCAGTTGGTTAAGCTTCTGACTCTTGATTTTGTCTGGGCTCATGATCTCATGGTTATGAGACCAGATTGAGGCCCATGTCTGGGAGTAGAGCCTGCTTAGGATTCTCTCTCTCCCTCTCCCTATTCTCCTCCCCTGCTTGCATGTGCCCACACGCACACACTCTCTCTCAACTTAATTAAAAATAAAAATAAAAGACTAATAAGTACCAATATTTGAAAGCTTCATTTAAATTGATTATCACAAATCCCTTCAGTATTTGCTAAGCTAAGGCTAAAAGTTCTGTTATCTGTTTTTAGTCAATGCCTCTTCAGTAGCTGAAACTACTATCGGAAAACCATGCAATCCAGACTCTTAGCAATGATTCAGATGTCCTGATGTTTCTTTAGCTAGTATTTTCCCTTTACTGATAAGTTCCATCTTCTCACTCTTTGCTGAGGACAAGCTCATGGACTTGCCTCATAATTCAATGAAAAATGGGAGAAGACAGGAAATTTTTAATACACCCACCTACCTATCTCATCTCTATCCATGTTTTACTCACCTCTTCTCAATGGGTGAAAAACTTCTCTATCAGAGTGTGATCAAGGAAGCAGAAAAACTACAAGTGGTAAAGAAATCAGGAATTTATTAACATTAGGCTTTATGCAAGTAGTGGATCTGGTGGAAAAGACTGCACACTGTTGTCTTGTGTTTGGTAATTAGACTAAAGTCACTTCAAGTCAATGAGATGAACAGCTGGGAATAAAAACTTTATATGGACAAGAGCAAGGACAAGGAATATTTGAAGACCACTGGGCCCTTTAACTCCCAATCTTACCTCCTCTAGTCTCCTCCAGTGTCATTGCTGAGACTTTCAGGAGACACTGGTGCCCTTTAGAGCTGAATACTCAGGATTCAGTGAAGGTGAAAGGGAGGATCTGGCCAGAACCATGTCAGTAAATGGAAAAACGTTCCACCTAATTGCTTAGGAAAAAGAAAAAGTCTTAACTTTGATTCCTATTTTCTTTCTAATCATATCTAACTGTTCAAGTTCTGTTATCACTACTCTTATAAACATATTTTGAATGTTTCCTTAGCTCCATATGTAGCACCCAGTTCCAAGTTGTGATCATATTTCCACAATGGACATGTCTTTTTTGCCTAAATTCTGAGTCTTTCCACCCCAGCAGGATGAACTCCACAAGTCACCCTTGCCCCAGCCTCAAAGCCATCAATGATTTTCCATGACCCTTAGAATGAAATCCAGCAGTCTTTCCCTAAATTCCAACTTGCTGTCTCCACTCTCTTAATCTAGAGCCTATCTACTCAACCCTATTTCCTTCCACCATTTTTTTTCACATTACTTCATCTCTGGTAGTCGGTCTCCTTTCCGGTTTTGTGTCATTCTCAAGCTTTTTATCATATTCCAGTTGTTTTTCTCTAAGCCAGATCATTCTTCCTGTAGCTCTTTACAGACTCCTTGTCTTTTAAGTTTCATTTCAAATATCATCTCCCTGAAGTTTTTCTAATTATCACTCCCCACTTTTCACCTTTCCTTCCATGTTCACACGCACACACACACACACACACACACACACACACATACACAGTTGTTGCCTGATATATTTTAGCTTCTTCCTGGCCCTTATAATGATGAAACATATATTTGCATAAAAAAGTCTTAAAACAGAAAAGCAGATCTGGTACAGTACAGGTGAAAAATATCTGTAGAAAAAAATTATCATTTTTATTTGTATTTATTTTGTTAACCAAAATATTGAATATCATGGGTTAATTTGCAGTAGGTAAATCTTCTGTATGTAGACTGCCAAGTCATATTTTATCTTGCCCTTTGTTTTATTCATGTGTCCTATTTATTGTTGAAGGCTAATTACATACTAAGATTGTTTAGTTTTGGGGCACCTGGGTGGCTCAGTAGGTTAAGCATTCGACTTTGGCTCAGGTCATTACCTCATGGTTCATGGGTTCGAGCCCCACGTCGGGCTCTGTGCTGACATCTAGCTCAGAGCCTGGAGCCTGTTTCAGATTCTGTGTCTCCCTCTCTCTCTGACCCTCCCCTGCTCACACTGTCTCTCTCTCTCTCTCAGAAATAAATAAAACATTAAAAAAATTTTTTTTAAAAAGAATGTTTAGTTTTCGTCTCTCATATGTGTCACAGCTCACTTTATTTTTCGAATTAGTTTGACATACAGATACTTTATGTCTTCTGTATCTAAACTACCTTTAGCTTTGACTTCCCTGACATAAGTATGTAAGGAAAATTATTTTTCAATGTGGTGTTAGAAAAATTTACTAAAAATTTTATCTAAGTTGCATATAATTCTATACTTTAAATTTATATCATTGATCCATGTGTGACATACTGCGTTATAATATGATGTAGGGGGTCTACTTTATGTGAAGATGATCTTAAGGTTTTAGTAAATATATCTTCAAAATGAATTCCCACCTGTGACATTTCTTTTCCCAGACATTTAAGATTACTGTCTCATGCTTCTAAGTGTTAATAAATTACTTAGACACTTGATTTTGTTTTTGTTTGTTTTACTGTAGATTTAGGGGGAAAATGTACTTGTGTTAGCTTGTGATGTATTTTAGTTTTATTATCCCCTCTCTAAAACTGTGTAAATAACTCTTCTTGTATATTCCTTAAAATAACAATATGGGGCAAGGTTTGTGACCAAAGCTATTTCCATATGTTTCAGTTCAGATTCATATTTTTATTTTCTAGACAAGGTGCTCATCATAAATTGTAAGCAAAACTAAAATAAATTTTAAAGTTTATTTATTTATTTTGAGATAAAGAGAGAGAGAGCTAGTGTGAGCAGGGAAGGAGCAGAAAGAGAGAGAGAGAAAGAATCCCAAGCAAGTTCTGTGCTGTTAGCATACAGGCTGATATGGGGTTTGATCTCACAAACTGTGAGCCAAAATCAAGAGTTAGACACTCAACCAACTGAGCCACCCAGGCACCTAGAATTAAAATAAATTTAATATAGGAATAGCTATATAACCTAAAATTAATATTTTTCATTTGTTAATTCAATAATTCCAAACAATATAGGGATATATACTTTCTAATCACAACTACCAGGTAAAGTTATCTCTTACAGTTTTATTGTACTTCTTTTCTCTGTCTTTTATAGCATTATAAAACATAACTAATTCTTTATTTAATATCTAGATCTTCCATTTTCCTAATCATTATCAGAGAGTAGAACTAGTTCCCTTTGTATCACTCAGAACTGCTTCCAGAATACACATATAGTAAGTCCTCAATAAATACCTGCTGAACATGTGAATTCATCCTTAAAATGAAATAATTTTGAATAAAAATTAAGTACTCTAGAAGCTTCATGCAAACAGAGTTAACGTTTGCCAAAGGGATTGTTTTTCTAGCAAAAGAGTACCTTTTAATCCTTGCATTATATAAAACAACCCAGAGATACCAAAACACATTTATAGATAATTCATGTTTATCTAAAACATGTTATATAGTTTCTCCCATGTGAACATAAAATGCACAGGAGTCTGAAATTTTCTCTAAAATAATCCTGAAGTACAAATTAGCCGAAAAAAAGAAATCATCAACAATTAGATTTTTTTTCTACTTCTTTCCTTAGTCACTGATATTTTGTGCTTTGACAGAAACTGAATGAAAACTGATTAAATAAACATTTTTAATACTTTGAATCTTATCAAAGCTGGTCCTACAAGACTTGTAAGTTGTAAAACTCTTTAGACATAGGGTTTTTGAAATGCATTAGGAAGGAATATATGAAGGCATCAAATCAATGAATTAATTTGATAATTACCCTGGAGACTATTCAGGTGTGTAGTTGGAAAGCCATTATCCAAAATAGCCTGAGTCCTTTTCTAACTCGTCTTTACCTCCTACAAAGACACAATTAATTGTGTGGAAAATTTCAATATTCAATGATCAAATTTTTTTTCAGGCACTTATCAACCATTTATTCAGAATATTTGATTCAATTGGGCATTATGACACTTGCACTAACAGGATGAAATAATAGACTGTATCAGATTAGCTCTGCAAATGGCCAAATGAAACACAATCAATAAATAAGAATTTTTGAGAGCCACTTTGTCTAGTCTTTTCTCCTCAGCAGTGAAATAAGCCATTGTAATTCAGTTTTCCTTAATTATCATTGACCTTGATTTTCTTTTTTTATTAATCAATGTTCAACAGAATCATTCTTCTGGCCCTAAATTTACCTTTTGGATCAGCTTATCAGTACAAGGCTTATTAACAATTAAAATGTATACTTGTCCTATTTTTAGAATTTTTCTTTTATTTAATTATTATCTTATTTTAATTTTAAACTACTTTTATTTTTAGCAGTAGATATTTGTGAGTTCACTGATAACTAGCCAAGTAGGATTTTTTTCTAAACACATCTAGCTGAAAATAGTATATGAGACTCAGAAAAAAGTAATCCCTGTCCCAGACTGAAATTGGGCTTCCTCAATTTATGAGTTCAAAAGGCTTACCGTTCCTATTGATTTCTTTCTCTCCTGAGCTCGCTAATCAAACGTCTTCATCCTGGCCCTGTAGTCCTCTGAGTGGTACTCACTCGTCACACTTCCTTCTCTTCTATCGCTTTGTCTCTTTGAAAGTCTTCTTGCTATTTCTTCCTTTACTTTCCAGTGTTACTTCAAAGTTTGACCATTTCCTCCTCTACAGGAAAACATCATCTCAGTGCAATTATTTGGTAAAAAGGACTAACAGACAAGGAGTCCAAATACCAGAGATCCAGGGTTGAATGTGCCATTTAAACAACCATGCTGAGTCTGTCAAGGAAATGGTCTCAGACTCAACTTTCTTTTTGCTGAGTGAGAATACATGAAACTGTTCTCCCAGCTCCTCAGGATTCTTGGGAGGAAAGATAGCATAGACTACCAGAAAAGCAATGAGAGTTTGCACCAGATAACCCGAGTTTTAAATCATTGTTCTATTGTGCAAACCAAAAAAAAAAAATTTGGGTTTGTTCAGAAAAGTATTTTTCAATTATAACTGTCATACAGATATAAAAGTGAACACATTTTACCAATTTTACTCTTCTTATTAAAGAGGAAACCAGGGGGTGCCCAGGTGTCTCAGTCAGTTAAGCATCCAACTCTTGATCTCAGCTCAGGTCATGATCTCACAGTTCAGTTCTTGAGACTGAACCCTGCTTCAGGCTCTGCACTGACAGTGCAGAGGCTGCTTGGGATTCTTTCCCTCCCTCTTTCTCTTACCTTCTCCTCTGCTCATATTCTCTCTTTCTGTCTCTCTCAAAATAAATAAATAAATAAACACTTTAAAAAGTGATAAAACCAGGAAGAGGTTTTATATACATTGTGTGCGTGTGCGTGTGCATGTGCGTGTGTGTGTGTATGTGTGTGTGTGCGTGTGTACCAGAAGTATTGAAATCATTATGTAAATGGAAATAAAGCTGGTTTTACCAAAGGGTAAGAGGAACAAAATTATTGCTTTAAGGAAAAGATTTTAAATAACATCTATTAGTTAGTTACCTACAACTTGAAAAGCACTGTACCTCAAAGACAATGAAAGGCTAATATCAGATAACCTGAAGGATGATCTCTAAACAGAGTTTTCCACTGAAGTGCATTTTTTTCTGAAAGGAACTTAAAGTAAGTTACTTTACCTATTTGTGCCTCTACTTCCTCACCTGCAATTTGTGCATCTATCATGAGAACTTTATATTAAGATAAAGCACAGGTAGTGATTGCTATGAAGCTGAAACTCAACGAACAGGAATTTCCTTCTCTTTCCGAAGATATATGAAAAGCTAACTGAAATTGCATATTACTAGCCAAATCAAATATATTATTACCTCTTAAGCTATACCCAGTAAACAGTACTACAGAATTATTGTGTGTAATGGAAAGTTAAAGATTATTGAACTTTTATTTCCTCTCACTTTCAGAAGAAATTTTTGAGGTCTGTAAGAATTAAAGTGATGTGATTGGATCTTTTCTTTGCCTGATAGTTGAAGTTAAAGATGTGATCTATATATCTGATATGCATTATGTTTAGCATGCTGAGGCCTTAACCATTATTTATAACCAGGATCATTTGTGTCATTACTCTTAACGATTTATTTTGTACTTTAAAATTTTGACAATTATTAAGAAATTAATGTTTTCGGGGCGCCTGGGTGGCTCAGTCGGTTAAACGTCCGACTTCGGCTCAGGTCATGACCTCACGGATAGTGGGTTCGAGCCCCACGTCAGGCTCTGTGCTGACAGCCAGCTCAGAGCCTGGAGCCTGCTTCAGATTCTGTATCTCCCTCTCTCTCTGACCCTCCCCTGCTCAAGCGCTCTCTCTCTCTCTCGCTCTCTCTCAGAAATAAATTTTTAAATAAAGAAATTGATGTTTTCAGGGCGCCTGAGTAGCTCAGTCAGTTAAGCGTTCAACTTCGGCTCAGGTCATGATCTTGCAGTTGGTGGGTTCGAGCCCTGCGTCGGTCTCTGTGCTGGCAGCTAGCTCAGAGCCTGGAGCCTGCTTTCAGATTCTGTGTCTGCCTCTCTCTCTGACCCTCCCCTGCTCATGCTGTCTCTGTCTCTCTCAGAAATAAATAAAACATTAAAAATATTTTAAAAAGAGATTAAAGTTTTCTTAGTTACATAGATGATGCTAGAAAGTGAAGTTTCTGCATATCCATTCTTGATTTGCAATTGTTGAAATTTCTTTTGATATTTTTGAAAATACATTCAGGCATTAAGGTGAATGGACTTTCTTTTTAATAACTGAAGAAACACTATGTAGCCACTTCTGATTCTCCTGCATGGTGTTTCATAAATATTAAATTTTTTTGCTATTCTTACAGAAATGTACGGTTTTCTTTGGTCTATATCCTCAGAGGATATTTTGAAAATTCCCAGTTTCACCGGTGTATATCTATCCTTGAAAATAATATGCATATTTTTAGCATATATCTTATAAATTAAAAACCATCAAGGAGATTGATATTTAGCAGGAAAAATAGTTGCACTAATTTAGGTACTCTGCTTAATTAATGCATCACTGGCAATGTTAAATACCTTATGTACTTGTTATAAAAACTCCATCATCAACAAATTACATGTAGGCTACATTAAGAGCAAGTGTTGGTCTTATCTACAACTTGATAATATTCCGCTGGAGACTGTCAGTATTCTTTCAGAGATTCCATTCTATGGCATATAGGTGTGGAATTGGATTAATAAAATATATCTAACAATCTTTAACTTTATTGGAGCCATATGACCCTATAAAACAGTCAAGATTAAGAAATCTTTTATTCGTGTTTTCTAGAAATGACTTATTGCAAAGAAATGTCCTTCACCATAGGACTTTGATAAGATTCATAGATACCTCCCTTGTATACCTATAATAAGGCCAGACACAGCGCTTTCAAATTTCTATTTCTTGCCTCATCAATGATTAGGTGAACTACTTGTCCCCACTGATCAATAGGATTAAAACGTTTGTTAACCAAGCTTTGTTTAACATTCTCTTCTTTACCCTGGCCCCTGAATTTTGACCCACCCTCAGCCTAAGTCACCATCTTTCCTCTCCTGAAAATTGGATGGCCCCAAGATAAAACTTTTTCTGATCAACTGTCTGACCATGCTGTACATTCATTCCATTTCCATATGTCTGCTTCTTTGTATCCTTGTTTATTCCTCCATGTAAGAGAAAACCCTGTTGTGTGTAATGAGTGAGATGCTTGGAGATTTAATAGTCAGAGCATTTTTCCTATAACAATAGTCTCTTTTAATCTTTTTTCAGTAATTTTTTTGAATTAGATAACTCCTTAATAGGTCCAGATTTATTTTTCTTTATTTATTTGACATATCACAGACTATTACATACCTAGAGGATAAATTTGGGCTGATCTCCCACTATATCAGCCACCCCTGTGTTTTCCTCATTCCATAATCTTCTGGGTTTTTATCTCAGGTGACATGATTTCTGAATATTGTTCAGAATTCCTGAGATTTCATTACATCGAGAAGAATAACATGTCTAGGAATAAATTTAACCAAGGAAGTAAAACACAGGTATACTGAAAACTATGTGACATTATTGAAAGAAATTGAAGAAGACACAAATAAATGGAAAGATAGCCCATACTCACTGGCTGGAAGAATTCGTATTGTTAAAATGTCCATACTACTCAAGGCCATCTACAGATTCAGTGCAATTCCTTTCAAAATTCCAATGACAATTTTTCACAGAAATATAACAAACAATCCTAAGATTGGTATGAAAACATAAAAGCCTCTGATTAGTCAAAGAAATCTTGATAAAGAAGAACAAAGCTTGAGGCATCATGCTTCCTGATTTCAGACTGTATTTCAAAGTTACAGTGACTAAAACAGCATGGCTTTGCTGTAAAACCAGATACATAGATAAATGGAACAGAATAGAAAAGCCAGAAAAAAACTCACACACATATGGTTGATTAGTTTATGACAAAGGACCCAGGAATATACACTGGGAAAGAGAGTTTCTTTAATAAATGGGTGTCGGGAAAACTGGACAGCCACATGCAAAAGGATGAAACTGGACCACCGCTTTCTACCATATACAAAAGCTACCTCAAAATGGATTAAAGATTAAATGTAAGACCTGAAACCATAACACTCCTAGAAGAAAACAGGTGGTAAATTCCTTGACATAGGTTTGACAATGATCGCTTTTAATCAGACACTGATAGAGAAATACAGTAAGACTACACCAAACTACAAATCATGTGAAAGCTTTTGTACAAATAGGAAACCATTAACAAATTGAAAAGACAACTTAGTGAATGGCAAAAAATACTTGAAAATTTTATATTTGATAAGGGACTAATATCCAAAAAATATAAGCAACTCATATAATTCAATAGCCAAAAAAAAAAAAAAACAAAACAAAAAAACACACAAACAGATTAAAAAATGGGCAGAAAATGTGAATAGACATTTTTCCAAAGACATATAGATACCCAACAGGAGCATGAAAAGATGTTCTACATCATTAATCATCACAGAAATGCAAATTAAAACTACAATGAGGCGTCACTTCACACCAGTTAGAATGTCTTTTATTAAGAAGACTATATTATTATGCAAACCCGCACAAATGCAAAAACTAACTGCAAGTCAAAACTACAATGAGATATCACCTTACACTTGTCAGAAGGGCTAGAATCAAAAAGACAAGAAATAACAAGTGTTGGTGAGGATACAGAGAATAAGGGAACCATTCTGTACTGTTGGTGGGAGTGCATATTGGTGCAGTCACTATGGAAAATAATATGAAGTTTCTCAAAAGACTGAGAGAGAATTCCAATATGATCCAGCAATTCCACTTCTGGATTTTTATTCAAAGAAAACAGAAACACTAATTCAAAAAGATATGTGTATATATGCACCCCCATGTTAATCTCATCATCATGATAGCCAAGATACAGAAACAACCTAGGTGTCCACAGATGGATGATTGGATAAAGAAATCACATATAGGTACAGTTATATAGTTATATATGCACTATATATACATATATATGAATATTATTCAGCCATGTGAGAACATGGATGGAACATGAGGGCATTATGCTAAGTGAAATAAGGCAGACAGGGAAAAAAAGTCCCTATACTCTCTCTTACATGTGGAAGAGACAAAGAAAAAAGAAAACTAAACCAAAAAAACTAAGCTCATAGGCAGAACAGATTGCAGGTTGCCAGAGAAAGGGGTGGGAGTTGGAGAAATGGGTAAATTTTGTTATTGTTTGTTTTATTTTTATTTTTTAGTTAAAGAAATAGAATTTTTTTAATTAAATAAAAAACAAGGCCAATAACCACCTCTACTATACTCCTACAAAAATACTTCTTTTATTTAAAAAAAAAAAAACAGTGTAAAATTAAAATTTTGGAGTAGATATGTATACACATACCCAAACATACTCATTTAATATGATGAACCACCCATGATCATTAGATATTTAATAAATGATCAATGTAGAGAAAAATTTTGCTACATCCCTTTAACATGAAATTCTCAGATCTCCTAAACACTTCTAAGTCATTTGCTCTCATGGCCTTAGTCATAAAACATTAGAATAGCAGTTAATACCTGGTCTTCATGGACCAATTAGAATCCCTTTGTTGTGAATTTTGAATTGTAGGTAAGAGACTCTAGTCCAGAAAATATATAGATAACTTACTTTCATGGAAAAGCAAGAGATGGCAGTGATAATAGTAGCAAATTAGAGAGTATACATCTAGTGGTACCTGCTATTCAACTTCTATGGTTGCTTATTGATCCCTAAAAATCATGTCAAGTTCTTCATATTTACTAATCTAATAATCTAAGAAGCTAGATGTCAGATTTCCTTAGGAGTTCTCCTAATTTGTAATTGTTGACTGAAATGTTTTAAAAATACTCTCTATAACCAAGAAAGAAAATTTGTACTTGTTACCCTGGACACTAGTGTCTGCTTTGCACCCTTAGTTCTATTTAACTTGCGTCGACTTCCATGCATAATAATTTTATAGATTATTTTTGCAAATTGTGTGGCAAACCAGCCAAAGTCAATGGACGTTGCTGGATTAAAAGCCCCAATCTTTGACTGAGTAGAATAGCTACTGAATTATTGCTTCCAAACAGTATGATTATATTTTAAAATTAAACTTTTCATACTTTAGCCTGAGGGAGTAAATGATGGGGAAATATAAATATGGGTGCTATAAGAGGATGGTAGGTAGAGTCCATGGTATGTAAGAGAGAAAGGTTTTCAGCTCCTCTAAATAATTAACATCTGCATAATGATATACAGTTAATATCCCATGCCTCAACATTAATGAATTTGATGCATAGAATAATACATGTAAGGCAACTCCTAATGTGTTCATTTAACACATTTTTTTAAAATGGGACCAAATACTTGATAAATACAGATTTTAAGAAACCACTAGACCAAGATACTGATGAGCTGATTTCCAGTTTCAGATTTCATCCATTTTACAAGGCTGGTTGTATTTGAAACACTGAGTCTACATATCCGTCTTCATAAGCCTGCCAAGGGGATGAGCTAAACAATGTACTGACACAATGGCCTTGAAGCGTAGAGTTATACTATACCTGATTTTAGTGGGTCTGATACCACCTACAGATGAAGGAATCCTGGATATTATCATCTTCTAACATTTCAGTACTCAGGGGAATTCTAGTAAAGGGAACCACAGAGTGGCCTGACAATTACCCCTAGCTTTTCAGTTAAAAACAGTATTAAATTAAAAAGTGCATGCTGTGCTTATGACTATGTACTATCTTGACATCCAAAAATAATGATAACCAAGGGCAATTTTTTTATTGTGTAGCATGTGTGAATATGATTATAGAACTTCTCTAGGATAGAATGTAAATAGGATACTTTTCTTTTTTAACAGAATTTGTGGGATACTTTTAAGGCTTACCCAAAGAAAATATGAATTTTTTTTGTTCCTGAGTTGACCATGATTTGGTTTTTGTTTAAGATACTCTCTAAATGAATAATCTGAAAGAGAAACTTGGCTTTCCAAATTTCTCCAGTCTTTATTCATGGATTTCAATCATGTAGAAAGTTGGAGAACAGTCTAATTCTGTTGTCCCAAGGTGATATCTGTTGGCCTTTAATGAAAATATAAGCGTGGTTTTGTTTTCTGACTCTAACCATTGCAGGAAAAACCCTAGTGTTTTACTCCCTGGTGAAAGAATGACTTACTAAGGAGAAAAAATTGTTCATTCTCATAGTACTCGGACATATACCCATAGATTCTCCAACACTGAAGATTTATTTTTTCCCAATGGCTATTTATTAAAAATTTGCCAAGGGCTTCCTTCTTTTTGGGGTGGGCCTGAAGCCTAAAAGATCCATGGAAAAATTTAAGTAAGCCTCAGAAACAAGTATACATAGAGTGAATGGGTTAGCTTCTACTTAATATGATGACACGATAAATATGTTAAATTAACATTTGTTAAGTAGAACACAGGCTGATGGATGATGAGTCATGGTTTGACAGAAGATCACAACAGAAGTTGAAAACTAAAAAATTTTAATACTCATGGGTCCTGGAAGAAGTACATTGCTTGCTTCAAGGGTCCACAAATGGAGATAAAGTTAGGATACAAGCAGAGAGCAATGTAGAACCATGAGACACAAGGGAGTAGTGTTGTAAGGTCCCCGGACTAAAGCCAGATGGGCTAATTCAAAACAAAAAGAATGAGGTTTTGGTAAACTCCATGAGGATCTTATCTAAGAGGTGGGGTGTACAAGGGGAAGGCCCTGGGAAGTAAGGGAGATTGTTGATCTGGCTGCTGGGAAGTCATATCAGAAACTTAGCATTTGCTTGTGACTTTGCAGGATGCTACCTAGGGCATAGGCTTGCATGAAGGGCTAGTGTTAGTTCAAAGACACTGCAGGCCTCTAGGCCAAGCAAAATGGATGTTGAAACGGCAATACCATGGAGCAGTGTAGCTAAACTCTTCAAGGAGTAAATATCTTTAACTTTTCTACTATTCCTTAGCCTCATCTTTGTCTCTTTTCAGTACAATAGTAGCAAGTTATTAAGAGCCATGTAAATAGAGTATGGACGAATAGGAGAATTAATAAGAACATAAGATTCAGTATTTAGTTAAAAAAGATCCAGTTAGGTTTGGACATCAAACAGGAATTATGATATGCAGACAAGGGTTTGGAATAAAAGAATATAATAATTTACAGAGTAACTTCATCTAGACTCTTTCTTTGTTCATATACCTCTCAATTTGTATTATTCTACACTTACATCTGCTGTATTTTTCCCATGTAAACACAAAAGGTATGAATTAGCAAATGAGAAATGTATGCATTTGCAAAGTAGGGTCGGACATGCACAAAGTCTTGTGTTTGTAAAGTAGGTTTATTCCCCAAAAGGTTGACACAGTTGCATTCAATATAAGCAAAATCCCCTGCAAAATTCTTACTCTGAAAAAGAAACTCTAAGTTTTAAAATGATAGATGTCTAGTTTTGGAATTAAATTGGGCTTGTGTAAAATCTCAAATTGCAATGGCAGTCACACTTCTTATGAGCAAATTTATACTTTGAGAAAGGGTATTGAATTTTGTATCTAAGGTAATTAGTTTTTCCTAGAAATGAGGATCCTTTTCTGGAGCATTTACTGTGCTGATGGGTAAAATTTGTATGAAGCATAATACTATATCAACATATTAAAGCTAGTTTAATATTCATATGTAGTGATAGAACTGGAGAGGAGGTGATTTGCTTTATAAAATGTAGATGTTTGAGTCTGGCATTATCATATTGATACAAAAATTATTGACTCTCTGAAAGCTAGAAATAGGGGTCTTTCCACCCTCAGATTACTTAAACTGCAAGATTCATTCCAAGAATTCTGAAGAGATATCTGCTGCCAAAAATCTTCCATCAATAATTGGAACAATAATTCTATTAGATTTTTTTTCTGTTACAACAATAGAGAATGATTTTTCCTAAAATGTTCCTTTTTTTTTTTTTTTTGCTTCTGCCTTGAAAATCAGCTTCAACGATAGAGATCAGATCAAGAATTCAGAAGTTCAGGATCTGGTCATCTATGTTCTTTCCAATCTCAAACAAATACATAATCCTACCAATGACATTGTGTGGCTACTACCAGTTTTTCTAATCACAAAATAATTTTAACCTTCTATTTGTAGGAATCCTCAATTCTGTGTCAGCTCTGCTGCCTATACAGAGATGTCAGCATAAATCAGAAAGACTCGCTGTTCCCCATGGAGCCAGATTCCTGAGATACATTGATCAAGGTCAGAGATGACATTTGAGATGCCAAGTTTAAGAATAAGAATATTGCCTAGCCTGGCTTGGAACTGTTTAATATAAAGTCAAAGAAAAACTTTAAGGTATGTCAGAGAGAAAATGTATCACAAAGAGTTATACAGATATCAGTGAGATTTTTAAGGAAGAAAACTGAAAATAGAGGAGATAAAAAGGCAAAACTTTTATTCCCTGGTAGGTAGTCAATGGATGTTGAGCCGTTTGTTGTTACTTCTTTGATCTATTCAGCAGTGCCTATGGTGTGGTAGAGACAAAGATATTGACTTCAGAAAATTTGGGAGTATGGTTATTTGTATGCATCTATTGGTCATTTAGAAGAAAGAATTGTCCGTATGTTATTCATGAATTTTGGGGTCTGGTTTCACTATAACATTGCACCTACATGACGTATTGCAATGGGAGAATAGAAAGAGCAATAGTAAAAATATATGTAACAACCAAACAAGCAAACAAATTAGTTTTCCCTTATTTCAATGGAGTTTCTGTGCCTAAAAGGGACAGGGAAGCTATGGATGTCACTGGGCCATTAATAGTTCTCTTGCCTAATCAGCAGGGTGATAAAGCCGTTGTTCAATTGTTTTCCTTTGTACTCTCTTGACATTTGGTTTTTGAGGAGAAAGTTCGTTTAATTCTGTTACTATTTGACTAATTTATAATTAATAACCACACTTTTTTCATCAAGCTTAGAATGGTGGGTGTTACTGGGTGTATATTAATGATGAAATCTTATTTCTAAAACATACAAAAAGTGGCCCAGAGCAAGGTGGATCTGATTCCAAAGACCATGCTCTTCCCATGGGACCATACTTGCTGTTTGCAAGCCTCTTTTACCCACAGAGTTCCTTTCACTCTGAATTATTACCAACTTAAAATATCTAGTCAAGTCCTTTTTTAGAAAACAATATAATTTTGAAGTTCAGTGGTACCTTAAAGATTTCTAGACCAAAATCCCATTCAATGCAAGAATAACAACTTTATTTTACCTGAAGTATGTTCTTTCATTTTTAATCTAAGCATGCCACAAAAGAGGAAGTACAATATTTCAAGAGAAAGCATTGTACTAAGCGGAAATCATTATTTCATTAACTATCCCTCTCTTTTGTGGTTCTGCTTTGTGGCACTATTTAGAAAAAAAATCAATCCTTCTTGTACATAACCTGTAAAACATTAGGCAATGCCTATATCATGCCTTTTCTTGCTAAACATCTTTAATCTCTCAAGACAGTCCTGTGCCAGGAGAGCACTAGGGAATCTTCTGTTCGGGCTAGAGGGCATAGCTCTTATGTCTTGATTTATATCCAGATAAATTGTATATAATTGTTTTTTTTTTTAACTTTCATGGTCTTAAATAGAGGAAGCCCACTTTTATCAGGGTCCTAAATTAAGAAAGATATGAATGCATATCATTCTTATTCATCTGGGCCAAATCATCTAATTGTTGTGGAAGTAGGGAAAGGCCATATCCATAGATCCTGGCTCTGGATGAGTTGGAATCTATTCTCTCTGGTATATAAAGAAAATCAACTAATTAGTACTTGTCCTTGAGCCGATATAGCATAAATAGTAACTATAGAACAAATGTCCAAACCATTGTCATCTGCTCCTACAGTTTTGAAAATTCTCTAGTTTATTGTTTGTTCTATTTCTTGCTATATGTTTGCTAATAGAAAATCCATCTAGTCATAAGCCATCACTGACTCTTTATCTTAGAATGTAACTAAATTATAAGAAAAGCAACTTCATTTTTCATGCAGCCCAGAGATACTTGCATGGTTTTCTTTGTACTAGAATTTCCCTTACCTGGTAGAAAGGTTGAGGGACAAGTCATGATTTGAAGGAATTTCAGGATAGTGACAGAATGGGTAAATGAGTTTTACTCTCCAAGAAAAAGGAACCACTTAGATATCAGAATGAAATGGAGAGTTAAAGGGGATCAGCCACAGATGGATCTCATTAGAGCAGTATAACTCAGAGTCATGACCAGAGATGAAAGTTAGAGGTAAACCCAGTGCTCAGAAAGACAGTGTATATAGGACTTTAGTAACAATAGGTCAGAATAGCAAGGGAGCCACCATAGGAAACACTATGTGTTGGATGGAGGTACTGCTTATGATTAGGTATTTTCTAGGGTGTGTTGCTGGAGAATGCTAGACACTCTGGATTCTGTATATTTATTTATTTATTTATTTATTTATTTATTTATTTATTTATTTTTTACAAATAGTTTATTGTCAAATTAGTTTCTACATAACACTCAGTGCTCATCCAAAAGTGCCCTCCTTCATGCCCATCCCCCCCTCCCCCCCACATCCATCAGTCCTCACTTTTTGTCAGCATTCAAGAGTCTCTCATGGTTTGCCTCTCTCCCTTTCCCCCACCATTTCCGCCCTTCTTCT
>NW_024082971.1:0-57670 GCF_003009895.1 Hyaena hyaena | reverse complement strand
AAAAAAAAAAAAAAAAAAAAAAAAAAAAAAAAAAAAAAAAAAAAAAGGAAATATGAATAAAGTTTGTCTTTTTTTGAGCATGTCTGTCCCTTCATGCATTAAAATCTGTGGGTCTAGGGTCCCTTTAAAACAAAGGCATGCCTTTTGGATTGTGCAGATTCTCCATACATTTCTGATCACATGCTTTGAGATTTCTGGTATGCACCTAATGATTCTTAAATAAACTAGAATCTCAAGAAAAATGTGATATTTAGTATTGCATTGGAGACAGGCAGCTAGAAAGAGTGAGAGAATAAGAGAAAGGAAGTATCATTCACAGGGGACATGAAAACAGGTTATTATCAAAAGTGATCAAAATTTTTAGTTAGTTCTAAAGTACATATACACGTATAGCCAAATACACATATCTTGATAACATGCAAGGGAATTTTAGATGACTGGTTTGCAAATGTCCCTTAAAGTGTGTGTGTGTGTGTGTGTGTGTGTGTGTATTCCCCTATAGATTACAATTTTCTCAAGGTCAGGGACTGCATTCTTTTCTATTTACAGAAATACACATGTACATATGTGTACTATATTTTGCTTAAAGTAAGAAAATAAATATTGAAATAACCGAAAGTCCAATAGCAAACCATTATAAGAACGTGAAGAGGTGTTCTGAGTTAAAAAACAAAACAAAACTGGTTTCAGTGCTGGTCTTTTCATTAGGCTATAGTATAGCCACTAGGGGAAATAAAGTTCGAATGTTGGAACCAAGGAATTTGGTAAACCGAGCATAAACAATCTATGTAGTGACAGGGAAGGGCTTGGGAAATTATAAAGCAGTGACAGTAGACTTAGTTTTGTGTTGAATGTGTGGGAATGTGTGAGAAATGATATGCTGTTCCAGAGAAAAAAGGTTTTATAATCTACAGGAAAGATCAGTTCCGGTTTCACCCATTGACTTTGAACAGAAGAATTGTAGTAATTAGGTGGGTTTGAAGCTATGATTTCATCCGTAAAATCATGCACACTCATACACATACACATGGAACTTGGTGAAAAATCAGTGAAACCAGTTATGATGATACTGAATAGTCTTAAAATGGAGATGTTTTACTTTATTTATGTATTTGCATATTAAGCATGGGTTTCTTGGATGCTCATTTATCAGGCATTGTTCTGAACACTGAGGATGCAAAGCTGAACAATAAATATTCCCTGACCTCAACAAGTCCTAAAAGATTCTGATCGGGAAACTGTCAAACGCCTTGATTTCTCTTTTGCTGGTTTATGTGTTTAGACATAATAGATATAATTAACTATGCAGTAAGGACATAAGCAGTATTTCGACGACCATCGGAAAAATTCCCTTTAATGAGAGGATTTACTAGCACTTGGCTCTGATAGGTAAGCGTTAAGCCACATGAATTTATACAGGCAAAGTGTAATATAATAGGTGAGATGACCGGTTGATTTCTCAGTATGAGCACAAAAAGAGAGCTCCACTGTAAAACCCAAGGTTTGCCCTCAGAATCCTGAATGCAGGGAACATAAAAAAAAAAAAAAAAAAAATTACAAGCCCTGGCCTCCAAGCCCAGACAAGGACTGCAATATCCATTTCCTTAAGCGTAAGTCAAACAGAAGCCCCAGTTTCTCAGCCTTTGGCGTCTTTATGTGGTTTTGCAGTAATAATCCATTTTTCATCCTCTACGGAGAAGCAGGGTAATATATGAAATTCCCTTCAGAATTCACTTCTAAATGGCATTGACTACTAAGCTATGAGTTCAAATTCTTGTCTATGGGAAAGCTAGGAGACGCTATTTTCCGCAGTAGTTTTCACTGAGTGTAACGCGGTAATGTGATTCCTGAATGGTCCAATGACAGGAGGTAAGCCTTCTGCAAAATGGAGAATACAAATGATGAATGCACACTTTCTCCGAGCAAAATGATTTGGAGGATAAATTCCTCTTGAAGATGAAAATACGTTCATCGGGCTCATATCCTGATGCTACCATCTAAATCCGAAACATCACAACATTACTAATTGGGCACTTCCATGATAATGCTAACTTGATTGCAAGTCAGTACACAGTCCAAACGCATACCAGATTTCCAGGGACGTATGTGAAGATTTTGTCATTACTAGATATGTCTCCAAAATAGGAGGCTCAAAGTACCATGAAGTACTATTCCTTGGGAAATGGAAGCAAGATTTCAGGAATTGCTTTGTATTACAGTGAGTC
This sequence comes from Hyaena hyaena, assembly GCF_003009895.1. Lineage (NCBI taxonomy): Eukaryota > Metazoa > Chordata > Mammalia > Carnivora > Hyaenidae > Hyaena > Hyaena hyaena. The sequence goes on along the minus strand of NW_024082971.1, from coordinate 55,445 downwards.
ATTTATTTTGTACAGTGGCATTCCCAGCCACATATGTTTAGTCGCACACGTGCAGAAAGTTGGAGACCAAGATCTTTATTTGGAAGGGAATCCAATTTTGATTTTATGCACTGTGCATAGGTCCCCAAATTTCCACATCTTCTAATCTTGATGTGAAAAAGGAAAGAGCTCTGCTTAGGAGGGAATTAGCTCTCACTTCACGTCCAAAGGCATTGTTAATTACCTGATTTTTTAAAAACAAAAGAAAGGCCTCCATCCATTTATTCTTTGTTTATCTCTGTGATGTATTGGGCTTTTGGTGAAAAGATTTTGCATACTTGTCAAATTGATTACTACTTTATGCTATTTTAACTTTTTACTTTTACATTAATATTAACACTGCTTGTTGATAGTACATAGAAATGCAATTCTTTTTTTAATATTGACCCTGTATCCAAAGCATTTGCTAAAATCACTAATTAATACTAAAAATTGTGGAGAGCAGCTTCTTAGGCCATTCTACATGGCCAATGAAGCCATGAAAATAGACACACGTTTCCTCCTTCTTCTCTTATTTGTGTGCCTGGAATTTTCAGTACCGTGTTGATTAAAAATGGCAAGGGTGAGCATCCTTTCTCAGGTGGAAAGCATTAAATGTTTCAGCATTAAGTTTATGGTTACTCTTAGGTTTATCATAAATGTACTTTACCATTTTCAGTTTTTACTGTACTAAAAGATCATTTTAAAAAATTTCACTAGTAGCTATTGATATTTGTCTCATGTATTTTCTGCATCCATTGAGATGATCATGTGTTTTATCTCTTTTGTCTTATTAACATAGTCAATTATATTGATTGACCTTCTAGTGTTGGAGCTAGCTTGCAATCATGAGATAAAAACCACCTGCATACAGTGAATTGTCGCTTTTATACATTGCTGAATTTGATGTGTTAATATTTTAAATGAATTTTTATATTTATGTTCATGGAAGATATTGATCTATAAATTACTTTCCTTGTAATATATTTTTCCGTTTTAGTATCTGTATTGTATTGGCATCATAAAAAAGGTTGGGGAATATTCCTCTGGGTCTGAGGTTTCCTTTACGACAAGATTTTAATGATAAATTTAGATTGTCAGCTACTTTGAGGCAATTTGGTAAGTTGTATCTTTAAAGGAAATTGTCCATTTTGTCAGTATTCTCTAGTTATTGGCATAAAGTTGTTCATAATACTCCATTATATTTTTAATGTCTCTAGTACCTAGATTTGTGATTCCTCTTTCACTTCTCATTTGGCTCATGTACAGTCATTTATTTTCTTGATTATTTTTGCTAGCTATTTATAAATCTTAAGAGCCATTTTAAGGAATCAATGTTTTACTTTGTTGGTTTCCTCTATTATTTCCAGTCTTATTATTAATATATCTCCCCTTCAAATCACTTTGGTTTTGAGTTAGTATACATAGCTTCAAAAGATGGAAATACCCTGTGTTATTCTAATCCTTTGATATTTTCAGAAATCATTTGTATTATGGTCTAGTATACAGTCCATCTGACAATGATAGTCACCCAAGCATTATCATGATATTGTTTATTGACATTCTTTTCCTTTCCACCTATTTCTGTCTCTATATGTAAAGTGAATCTCTTATAAGCAGCATATGATGAGGCTTTCCTTCATATCTATTACGACTATCTCTGCCTTTTAACTACAGGGTTTATTCATCTACTTTTATTGTAATCACCGACACTATTGGATGTAGTCTACCATCTTAGGATTTGTTTTTTATTTCTCTTATCTGTTCTTCCCACTTCTTTTCCATTTTCCTGTCTTCTTTTGGATAGACTTGTTACAATTCCATTTGTTCTTCTTCAAGGGCTATCTGCTTAGTGTTTTACATTCTTATTGTGTCTTAAAATTAAAATATAATTTAAAAACCATGAAATTTACTTTTTCAAGTATACAACTCAGCGGTGTTAGTTTATTCACAAAGATGCATAAAATTGCCACTATTTACTGTCACAATATCTCCCTCAGCCTCAAAAGAAATCCCACACATGTTAGCAGTTTCTCCCCTTTTACCCAATCCCTCCAACCCTTAGGTACAACTAATTATTTTCTGTCTCTATAGATTTGCCTCTTCTGGACATGTCCTATAAACTGAATTACTTGATAAGTGGTTTTGGTTTAAATAGACATTTTCCAGTGGACCATTTTCATCCCCTTGCCATTTCCTTACTGTATTTTGGAGGGTCATTTTCTTGGTGCTTGTCCAGAGTATTAAAACTAATAACATAATGCTCTATTTTAAATTAGTACCAAGTCAATATCATTAATATAGAAAACCTAGCTCCTATATTAGCCCCACTGCCTTGCAAGGATTGCTAACTGTCGCAGGGATTTGTAGCTAGGGATTTAGTGATTTAGGGATTTAGTCTTCTCAGATTTTGGGTGAGCACATGCACACAGCCCTACACGTTCACATCATCTTCTAGATTCCCCGTAACACGTCAGAGCTTTCCAAAGCTCCTGTGGACGTCTTCTTCCTTAGGCTTTCCTTCGAAGGTTTTTGTCTACCCTCTTTTGCCCCAACTGATATGCACCACCTTAGGCATCTGTTATTTTAAACGAACTTTTTTTAATGTGTGGACAAACACCCCAGGGAATGGCTTTGTTTTTAAATTTACTTTCAGGTCTCGAGAGATAGAGTGCCTTGCAAGTAGGGTCTTCCAGGGAACCACCAGACCAATAAATAAATAAATAAATAAATAAATAAATAAATAAATAAATAACAATATTGGAGAATGCCCAGGTGGCTCAGTTGCGTGGGCATTGGGTTTCAGGTCGATCCCAGGGTTGTGGGTTCGAGCCCCGTGGTCAGGTTCAGTGCCGATCATGGAGCCTGCTTAGGATTCTCTCTTTCTCTCCTTTTCCCCTTCTCCCTCGCTTGCTCATGTTCACTCTCTAAAAAATAAAAATAAAATGAATTTTAAAAAATAAAAGAAAAACAACAATTTCTGGGAATGAGGACTGGAAAGGAGTTCCAGCTCTGTTTTGTTCCCTGGGATGGCCGTCAACGTGCTACTTTCCACTACGAATGTGGGTTGCTGGTGTTCAAGGCTACCGTGAACTGCAGTGAGGGCAGGAGAACAGGACCTGAGCATGTTAAAAAGCCACAGAGCTCACTGATCTTACTGAGGTTCAGCTTATATTCTAGAATAAATGCTGTCTGGATTGTTGCAAGCATTCGGTTAATTTCCAGCACCCAGAAAATGCTGATTCTGGCTATTTTTGCCATTATTATTCTCGATTTTCAGATGTCTTCATTCTGCCGGGTTTTAAAAAAACATTTATTCATTTTTGAGAGAGATAGATTGCGAGTGGCAGAGGGGCAGAGAGAGAGGGGGAGACACAGAATCAGAAGCAGGCTCCAGGCTCTAAGCTGCCAGCATGGAGCCCGATGCCGGACTCGAACCTACCAGTGGTAAAATCATGACCTAGACGGCAGTCGGACACTTAACAGACTGAGCCACGCAGGTGCCCCTTTATTCTCCTTGTTTTATTAACACTTTGTAGATTTGGGAATATTTTACTAATTACATTACATATCCTTTACTTATTCTCTTCCTTGAATTAATATTAAACAGCTTTACATATTGCCTAAGCACTTTACAGCAGTATATTTTTATCTAACCGCTCTTCTTTTTGTTATTGACCTCGTGTATTTTATGTCTACATATGTCTAAGCCCAGAATACCTTATAATATTTGCTTTAAATTGTCAATAGCTTTTAACGTGAATTAAGAAGAGCAACAATAAGTCTATTATATTTACTCACATATTAAACATTTTGTTATTATCCTTTGTTTTTTTTAGTTTTTAATTTTTAAAAAAATTTAAAAATATTTATTTATTTCTGAGACAGGGAGAGACAGAGCATGAGCAGGGGAGGGGCAGAGAGAGAGAGGGAGATACGGACTCTGAAACAGGCTCTAGGCTCTGAAATGTCAGCACAGAGCCAGACGCAGGGCTTGAACCCACAAACCACAAGATCATGACCTGAGCGAAAGTCGGACACTTAACCAACTGACCACCCAGGAGCCTCTATACTTTATTTTTTTAGATTTGATTTCCTATCAAGTATGGTTTTTCCTTAGCCTGATGAAATTCTTCTGGCATTTCTTTTAGTGTAGGTTTACAGGTGGAATTTTTTCTCAATTTTTTAAAAATTTCATCGAGTATTTCTTTGCCTGACTTATTTCGCTCAGCATAACACCCTCAATTTCCATCCATGTTGCTACACATGGCCAGATTTCATTCTTACTCATTGCCATGTAGGATTCCATTGTATAGAGAAACCACATCTTCTTGATCCATTCATCAGTTGATGGACACGAAATAAGTCAGGCAGAGAAGGAGAGATACCATATGTTTGCACGTATAGGTGGATTAGGAGGAACTTAACGGAGGACCGTGGGGGTGAAGAAGGGGAAAAATAGTTGGGGAGAGGGAGGGCTGCAAACCATGAGAGACTCTTGAATGCTGAGAACAAACGGAGGACTCTGATGGGGGTGGAGGGGGAGGGGAAGGAGAGTGATGGGCACGGAGGAGGGCACTTGTGGGGATGAACACTGGGTGTTATATGGAAACTAACTTGACAATAAACTATTAAAAAATAAAATAATAAAAATAAATAAATAAAATTTTCATCGAGTATTTTTTTTTAATTTTATTTCTAGGAGAGAGAGAGAGAGAGAGAGAGACAGCGTGAGCAGGGGAGGGTCAGAGAGAGAGGGAGTCACAGACTCTGAAACAGGCTCCAGGCTCTGAGCCGGCAGTCAGCACAGAGCCCGACGTGGGGCTCGAACCCACGAACTGCGAGATCATGACCTAAGCGAAAGTCGGACGCTTAACCGACTGAGCCACCCAGGCGCCCCTCATCGAGTATTTTGATTCCGTCTTCATTTTTGGAGTATATTTCCATCAAGTAAATTTCAGGATTTCTTTTCTTGGGTAGCCCTCCCTTCTCAGGACTCTGCCCACTCAGCTTCCCTAATGTCTGTGCCTTGAATTCAGGGAAACCATCCTGTTCTAGACGGAGTCCGCTGCTGCTTTGTTACGTGGAACATGCCTTCAGGTAAATCACCTGGCTCACCTTGTTTATTTCCCTTGTGGTGCCTGTTGTCCAATGTCTGACAATAGTTACTTCGCGTACGTGGTCCAGTCTTCTAGTTGTTGTCAGTGGGAGCATAAACCCAATCTCTGTTATTTTATCCTAGCCAGAAATAAGAAGTATATTTCATCAACTTATGTTATTGCCCACAGGAGGAGCCCATTTCTAGTGTTGGGGTGAGGGCTGAATAAATGTGTATCCATTATGACTTGACACCCAGGACTTATCTTTTAATTTCAATGGAATTCTGACTCGGCTGCCTAACGTCAGGTGGCAATAGGTAATTAATTTGGCAAGACATTAGTTTTTAGACTTTATTTCCTGTTTTGACACTAAAATTTATATGTGGTGGACATACAAATTATATTTGAATGATGGAGTCATGTCGAGAAGGGCCTTTCTAACTCTAAGATTTCTTGTGGGGCGTCGGGGGTGACTCAAATGTGATTTCCCACTCCGTTGCTTATGTCTGGCAACTGTTTACTTCCAATCAATAAGAACATCCTTTCCCACATTTGTAGTGAGATAATGCTTTGATTAACCAAAACCTAACTAACAGAAGCCTGTAACTGACTTGTTTTCCTCTGATATTATCCTTCTATTCATTTTGTGTCTTTGAAGGAAACTAATGACAAGAAACAATCTGCTGTAGCAGTTCAAAAGCAATGAAGGAAATGGAGAATTAGGGTGATTTCGCTAGAAAACTTATCTTAGAACTTCTCAAAGTACTATAGGCAACAGGGAATGAGGGTCCAAAAGGGAATGTATGACTCATGTGCATACTGTCAGCCCCCAACCAGACATCACCATACGAAGCCCAAAATTTCTTTATATCCCCTTCCATATACATCAATCTGGCTACTTTTGGAGAAAGTAACTTAGTTTCTTCCTCTGTTTTATCCTCAAGTTTCATTTGAAGAGATATTCCCCTTAACATACTTTATGAGGTGAGGAAAAGAAAAGACTGACTTTGTGGGGTTCCACATTCTCTTTTAAATCACCAAATTTTTGAGTTGAGTAACTTTAGAAAGGGATGATAACTTTAGAAAGAAATACCTGCTTGATGTATTTCTTTATATAACAAATTGCTACTAAACACCTACTATGTGCTCAGCATGTGCCAAGTTACCAGGGAGTTAAAGATGGATAAGATTAACTCCCTGCTCTCTGGGAAGCTGAAAATCTCAAATGATGGGGACCTCACAGGACTCCTGACATCATCCATTTCTTTTTCAGACTCCCTAAGAATTATGCCCTTCTTTCTCATTTTAAATCGAAATTAACTAACCTACCCTTTCACCCAGTGATGCTGAATAATGCATATTAAGTCTGTCTTCCATGATAAATTCGAAAAGGCCCAACACGGCATACAGCACCTATCAGGCATTCAATAATTATTCAATGGGCTAATGAAATTGTTATTGGACTTTCATCCTCATTCTCCAATTCTCTCTTTTTTTTAATGTTTTTTTTTTAATTTATTTCTAGGAGAGAGAGAGAGAGAGAGAGAGAGACAGCGTGAGCAAGTGAGGTTCAGAGAGAGAGGGAGTCACAGACTCTGAAACAGGCTCCAGGCTCTGAGCTGGCAGTCAGCACAGAGCCCGACGCGGGGCTCGAACCCACGAACCGGGAGATCATGACCTAAGCGAAAGTCGGACGCTTAACCGACTAAGCCACCCAGGCGCCCCTCCAATTCTCTTTTCTAACCAAGTTGATTCTTTATTTATTTACCAAACAACCCCAGTTGGATCAAATGTCACTAATATGACTTTGTTCAGTCCTCAACAGCCATTCTAATTGCTTTCCTCTGACATTCTTTAACTTGTTACTGTCATCTTAAAGTATGAGAAAGGAACCATACACTTTGAGAATGATTTGGAGGTAGAAGAAAAGGCCTGGAGCATATATACCGGTTTTCAGATATAGTCATTTCAGCCACACCTATCTTCGATCTCTCTATGTGTCCCATGTTAATACTGAAAAAGAAATTCGAGTTTGTTAATTCCAACCTCTTCTTAATGGTTTAGGAAAGTGAGATGATTAATTGTGTGCCCCAGGTCACAAAGTTAGTAAACAGTAGAATCGAACTGTGCCTCTCAACTCGTGATGTTATTGATTCCCTGGGGAATATTTGGAAAAGTTTGTCAGGATGCTTCACTGGCATTTAGTAGGTGAAAGCCGTCAATGCTCATATCTGACATCCAGGAAGGACTGTCCCTTGTAAAATGTCAATAAAATTTCCAGTGATAAACACTTCAAACTCAGGTGTCCTGAGTTCTACATGCAGCACCATTCAAAATGATAATCCTGAGAACTCTAGTAGATTGAATTACTAGGCCACATTCTTCCTCATACTCCATAGTCTCAGTCTTTAAAAAATTTATCTTTTAAATATTTTTATTTACTTTTGAGAGAGAAGAAGAGAGTGCATGAGCAGGGGAGGGCCATAGAGAGAGGGAGGCACAGAATCTGAAGCAGGCTCCAGTCTCTGAGCTGTCAACACAGATCCTGACATGGGGCTCAAACTCATAAACTGCCAAAATCATGACCTGAGCTGAAGTCAGGTACTTAGCTGACAGCCACCCAGGTGCCCTGCCTCACCCTTTTTCATGTAACTTTGCAATCCCTCCACAGAAAGGGTCATATACTTCCCAGCTCCTTAACTTTGGACTTGGCCATATAACTTGTTTTGGTCAGTGGGACATGCGTAGATATAATACAAAGCAGGTACTTGAATTTTGCTAACAAGATTGGTTGGGTCCTCAACCAACCTAGAATAGCTGACATACAGATGTGAAATAAATACATATTTATTAGTATACACTACTGAGATTTCCTAATTACATAATAATGGATGATTAATAAAAAATTGACAAGAATATAGTGATTTAAGCAGTTTCCCAGTGTGTGTTACATGACTGTAGCCTCCTAAGATGATCTCAGGGTCGGCAGAGGTAGGGAATGATGTGATCAAATAACTTCAGGAAAGACTGAGTAATGTTTCCTATAACACACTGCAGTAGTAAGTTCTGGGGCAGCTGGATTGCTCAGTCAGTTGAGCATCTGACTTGATTTTTGGCTCATGTCATGATCCCAGGGGCATGGGATCAAGCCCTGCATTGAGCTTCTGCTGAAAGTGAAGCTACTTGGGATTCTCTCTCTCTCTCTGCCCTTTCCCCCTGTTCATGCTCTCTCTCTCTCTCCAAATAAGTAAATAAAGTAATAAGTTCTACTGCAAAAAAGACTTGTAAAATGTGTTTCAAATACATATTTAAACACAAATCCCATTTTCTACATATCTATTATGATCCAGATATGTCGGAAAGTTCTTCACTAGAATTTATTTACTAAGGCACAAATATTATTTGAAATGTTAAAATGAATTTTCAGCAAAATGAGATGAAACAAAAGTTAGAGTCTAACAGCCAATTGTTAAGATTGTGCCTATAATGCAAGCACCCTGGTTAGCTGAAAAAGACCTATATTCTCATCTCATCCGTCTTCTGTATCTTCAACATCTTTTTGTTCATAATCCCTACACTTTAACATGTAAACATGCTCAAGGCTATTTCATCTTTAAGTTTTTTAATGTTTATTTATTAACATTAGAGAGAGAGACAGAGAGAGAGAGGGTGGGGGACACAGAATCCGAAGCAGGCTCCAGGCTCCAAGCTGTCAGCACAAAGCCCAACGTGGGTATCGAACCCACCCAACGGCGAGATATGACCTGACCTGAAGTCAGCTGCTTACCCAACTGAGCCATCCAGGTGCCTCCATAGCTATTCCATTTTTAAAAGCAAATCAAGGGGCTTAATTAAAAAATTAAAAAAAATTTTAATGTTTTATTTATTTCTGAGAGAGAGAGAGCCTGAGCAGGGGAGGGTCAGAGAGAGAGGGAGACACAGAATCCGAAACAGGCTCCAGGCTAGCTGTTAGCACAGAGCCTGATGTGGGGCTCGAAGCCACAAACCATATGATCATGACCTGAGCCGAAGTCAGATGCTTAACCGACTGAGCCACCCAGGCGCCCCATCATCAGCCGTTCTTCTAAGAGAATAGTCTTTGGTGGTTGTCTGCTTCCCACATAACCTTTCACTCATTTAAGGAAGATATTATTTACATTTTTAATAACACATATTGCTCTTAAAATATATTCTGTTAACATATAGAAGTGTATAAAATACAAAATGTGTGGGTGCGTGTGCATGTGCACATGTGTCTTGAAAGGCGGATTCAGGACCAATGTACTGTCATAGCCTAGAAAATGCTTCTAAGGCTTTCAAGATCTATTGAAGAAGGGAATTTTGTTCTTCAAGAATGAAACTGAATTCTCCTCGACAATGCGCAAGAGCCAAGGGACCAACAGCAGAGTCAAAGGCTTACGTCTTATTGAAAAAAGAGAAGACTAGATTTCATAGTCATCTGTAGGAACACATCTGGCAGAAGCCCATCAGAAAGAGGAGTACCCACTGCTTTGCTTCAGATAGTGCCCACAATGCGTACCAGATTCTGCTGACATCAGTGGTCCTAAAAGGTTGATGCAATGGTAACATGACCTATTTCTAGTCCCTGTAGATGGAAGAGAAGTGGGGAGACTTGAGCACAGAGAGACATTCTCTGTGTGTGGTGGCAGAGGGGGGAAAAGATCAGACACTTCAGGGTCCATCATTTCTTGCTGGCTTACTCCCTGTCAGGGAGCTGTAATGATGTCATGTGTGTGATTCTATGGAAACTCCAAATTATGAGGAGACAGAAAAACATATAACCCCATTAAAGGACTGAGTGGCATGTGTAAATATGTAAAACAATTTTATCCCCTTGCAATAGAGCTCAAGGTCATAAAAGATAAGAAGAAAAATGGGAGAATTCTCAATGAAAATATAGTGAGCACTATATAAAACAGACTTTCTGAAACTATTTTTAAGCCCTGATTTTTTAATTTTTTGAAATTCAGTAAATGATCACTACTGAAATATTATGTAGTGGTCTGGAAGATTAGGTGGAAAAACGCCATGTAGAACAAAAACATGAAGAGATGGAGATACATAGTGTAAAGATATGAGATTGATTTTTTTATTTAAAGGAAATAACTTTTATTATTCTTTAAATTTATCCATTTTGAGAGAGAGAGAGAGAGAGAGAGAGAACATGAGCAGGAGAAGGGCAGAGAGAGAGGGAGATAGAGAATCCCAAGCAGGCTCTGCACTGTCAGCACAGAGCCCAACACAGGACTCAAACCCATGAGCTTTGACATCATGACTTGAGCCAAGATCAAGAGTCTGATGCTTAACCGAGAAAGCCACCCAGGTGCCCCTAAAGCTATGAGATTTAGCTAACATTTACTGAGCACTTGAAATTTGCCAGACATTCTTTCTAAGGAATATATATGTATTAACTTATTTAAACCTCAAAACACAACACAAAACAAAACACGTATGGAGTGGGTACTATTATTATCATAATTATTTTATAGATAAGAAAACTAAAGCAAAGGAAAGTTAAGACAAATTCCCAGGGTTACAGAGTTCTTAAAATTTTTTAAACATTTATTTATTATTGAGAAACAGAGAGAGACAGAGCATGAGCAGGGGTGGGGCAGAGAGAGAGGGAGACACAGAATCTAAAGCCAACATCCGGCTCTGAGCTGTCAGCACAGAGCCTGACGCAGGGCTTGAACCCACAAACCACGAGATCATGACCTGAGCTGAAGTCGGATGCTTAATCAACTGAGCCACCCCTGTGTCCCAAGTATTTAAGTGACAAAGCTAGGATTTGAATGGAACTAGTTTATACAATAATAATTATACTGTATTGTTTTATACAAGAGAGAAATGCATAGGTGGAAGTATAGCAATAATAAAATATATGTTATATATAGAAATACTTAACTTTAGAGATTGAAAAGACTACTGGGCAAGATCAATGAAAACAGATGCACAACTAGACAAAATCCCTGGTGAAATTCCTTAATTTCAAAGTCAAGGAAAAATATAAAACCTTTCACTCAGGATGATCGGTTTAATTACAAAGGTAAAGATTCAGACTAGAATCAGGCTTGTCATCACAAAAGGGGAAAACTAGTGCCATGCTCCTCCAAGTATAATGTACACAGCAATGCCCTAAAGGTCTTTTCTAGGAGAGAGAGACAGCGTGAGCAGGGGAGGATCAGAGAGAGAGGGAGACACAGAATCTGAAACAGGCTCCAGCCTCTGAACTAGCTGTCAGCACAGAGCCTGATGCGGGGCTCGAACCCATGACCTGAGCCGAAGTCGGACGCTCAACCGACTGAGCCACCCAGGCGCCCCGAGACACCAGTCAATCTTAACAAATGTTTAGTGGCCAGCTAACTGTGGCTTTGAGCAAGAGATAAGAATCCTGAAGAGCTGTGATCCCAAAACCAATTTCCACTTCCTTGTCCAAGTTTCCATGGGGCCTTCCTTAAACGCATGGGTGCAGCATGCTGAGAGCTAGACATAAGGTTATAGGACTGAGAGAGACTCCAGTCAAGGCGGATGGGGGTTTTGCTGTGTGTAGCACTAACAGTCCACCGAAGGCTGGTGTCAGAGAAGCAGAGTGGAAAGTTCTCCTAAGGCACAGAGAGCCAGGCTGGATATGAAGATTAAACACAACTCCTGATTGTCATGAAAAGATGGTGAAGTGAGCTTAAAATCAGGGAATATACTGGGGTGCCTGGGTGGCTCAGTCAGTTAAGCATCCAACTTCGGCTCAGGTCATGATCTCACGGTTTGTGGGTTCGAGCCCTGCATCGGGCTCTGTGCTGACAGCTCAGAGCCTGGAGTCTGCTTCGGATTCTGTGTCTCCCTCTCTCTCTGACCCTCCCCTGTTCAGGCTCTCTCTCTCTCAGAAATAAATAAAATATTTTTTTAAAAAAAACAGGAATATACGCCTACATTTTGGAAAGTGAGAAGCTGAGATTAAAGGAAACAATAATGCCCAAGCAATACTGAAGATGAAGTCATCAAACCTTTAAAATATTTTAATTCTGTGGAGAGCTCAATTTGCAACAAATCCCAGACCCAGTTCAGTCACAGCTTAGATGGACTCAGACCACCACCTTATTGTCTCACACAGGAAGACGTGTGTCCTTTCCTCAGGGTTAGTATAAGGGTTTCTCAGGGTTAGTTCAGCCTCTACTTTTTTTTTTTTTTTTTTTTTTTTTTTTTTTTTTTTTTTTTTTTTTTTTTTTTTACGAATAGTACCTGCCATACAAAAAAAAAAAAACATGAAAAATGCACAGAAGTAGGAAAACATGACATATAGTAAAGAGGAAAATCCATCAATAGTAGAGAACAAATATTTATTCAGATACAGAAATTAACAGAGAAAGATTTTAAAATAAGTATGATGAATAATGTGGAAGAGTCTAGAGGAAAAGGTGACCTACATATTTGAATACAGGTGCAATGCAAGCCGAAGAATGTAAAATGTGTAAAGTGATTAAGTGGAAACACTAAAATGAAAAAGACAGCACTGGAATTGAAAATTCATTCAGCAGGCCTAATAGCAGAATATACATGGTGGAATAAATGGTTGGGGACTTTGAAGAAAGTCAATAGAAATTTGTCCAAAATGAAACAAAGTGAAAGAAAAAAACAAAGCCTGACAGGCCATCTGAAAGATGGAGGCAGTGCCAAATGGTCTAGCATGCATAATGGCAGCGGGACAAAGGAAAGAGAATAAGAATGGAGGAGGAAAAAAATATTTGAAAAGATGACTAATAATTTTTCATGAATGATAGAAGACCCCAGAGATCCAACCAAGATCAATGAATTTCAAGTAGGTTCCTTCAAGAGAAAGTCACACGTATGCACAGCGTTATCAAAGTGCTAACAAAATGTGTAAGCAAAATTTCTATTCTATCATCTACCTATCATCTATATATCTGGGTGGGCTATGTGATGCTTTATCAAGATCCTCTTCAGGTTCAGAGCTAAAGAACGTTTTCAAGTTATTAGGAGTGCTCTTGACTGATAGCCCTCAGCTTTTAGCCCTCATCAGAAATTGCCCTTATTGGTGATAAGTAACTCTTTCCAAGATCACAGCTTCTTTCTGGGACTACGTTGTATCCAATTATTGGTGTCAATGTGGGAATATAATATTTTAGTTCCCTTGCTTCATCACAGGACAAATTGAAGGTTCATCCCAGTTTGACAGCCTTCAGTGGGTTAGGCCTTTGTTGAAATTGCTTTACCTCCAGACTTCCCTGCCAGCTCCTATTTCCTTCTCTTCTACAGTTATTAATATGAAGAATATCCTCAATCAAATTTCTTAATGGGAATCTCCACCTAAGAGTCTGCTTCCCAATGAACTGCCTTACACATGCAACAATATGTGTAAACATGCATGTGAATTACTGACAATATTATTAATATTGAAAAATTAAAAACAACGATGTGTTGTGGGGTATATAACATATATAAAATAAAATCTATGAAAAAAAATAGTCCAAAGTACTTGAAATGGATAAATGAAATTAAACTGTTTGAAGACTTTTCACCTGGTAAAATATTTTTATGTCTGGTACTTGAAGATAGATGAAGGTAAATTAAAGATACATATTCTAATTTTTAGAGTGACTGTTAAAAATATCTTAGGGCTAAAATGTCACCAGGATAAATAATATTAAATTAGACTATTACACCAATCCAAAAGAAGTGGGGAAAGGAAGAACAGAATTAACAAAAGAACAGATGAGACAACCACCAAGTGGTATGTTCTAACCACACATGTCAATAATTACAGTAAATATAAATGTATGAAAGAATCCACTTATCAGGAGGTGATTGTCAGACTGGATAAAAAGGCAAGACCCAACTCTCTGCTGTTTATTAAAAAATATTGGGGCACCTGGGTGGCCCAATTGGTTAAGCTTGCAACTTCAGCTCAGGTCAGGATCTCTCCGTTTGTGGGTTCGAGTCCCACGTTGGGCTCTGTGCTGACAGCTCAGCCTGTTGAGCCTACTTCAGACTCTGTGTCTCTTCTCTCCCTGTCCTTCCCCTGCTTGCACTCTATCTCTCTGTCTCTCAAAAATGAATAAATGTTAAAAATTTAAAAAATAAAATACAAAATAAAAATAAATAAAAAAACAAAAAATATTGATTATATAAAAAAAGTCACAGAAAGACTGAAAGTAAAAAGGAGGGGCAATAAAATGCATGCAGATAACATAGAATTAATTCCAGGTGTATTACTAGTGATAAATGTTGAAATGTCAAATAATCAAGGAGCCATAAGAACCATAAATGCGTAGGCATACCACAACGGAGCTTCAGACACAATAAGGTAAAATAGTTTGAAGTAAAATGAGCAACAGAAAAATCAACAATCATGCTTGGAAACTTCCACAACACTGTCTCAGAAAATGATAGAACAAATAGCTAAAAACTCAGTAATAATAGAGCTTATTTGAGCAATACTATCAACACACATGATCTAAATGACATATATACAATATAATATACATCCAACAGCTACCGAAATATATATCCTTTGTTAGTGCACATGAGGGTTCATCACCATAGATCTTCCACTAGGCAATAAAACACATCTCAATACATTGCAAATGATGTACCTAGGAGATAATATATTCCCTGGCCACAACATAATTACATTAGAAATAATTAACAATAAGCTATCTAAGAAATTGCCAAATATTTAGAAATTTAGCAATACATTTCTAAACAAAGGTCAAATATGAAATTCTGAGGGTAATTGGGAACTACTTAGAACTGAATAATAATGAAATAATAATAAAATCAGAACATATCAAGATTTCTGGGATGCAGGTAAAGTGGCAATGAGATAATTTTATCTTAATTTTTTATTATTTTTAAAATGTTGCTAATGTTTTATTTATTTTTGAGACAGAGACAGAGTGCGAGTAGGGGAGGGGCAGAGAGAGAGGGAGACACAAAATCCGAAGCAGGCTCCAGGCTCCGAGTTGTCAGCACAGAGCCCGATGTGGGGCTCAAACCCATGAGCCTCAAGATCATGACCTGAGCCAAAGCCAGACGCTTAACGGACTGAGCACCCAGGCTCCCCAATAATCTTATCTTCAAATGTACCCATTAGAGCACAAGGATGGTCTAAAAGTAGAGATGTATGCTTCCACCCTATCAAGTGAAAGAAGGAAAAAAATGTCTCAAACAAAAAGTTACTGTAACACAATGATAAAAGTAAGAGCAAGACATAAAATGAATCATAGTGCCTTGAAAATATTTAATAGATTTATGAACAATTGAAGAGTGTAGAAAGAAAACAAAGAGGAAAAACACAGGTAGTGACAACAATAAAGAAGATATTGGGAGATGGTTCTTCCTGAATCTCTCATATTTCTATGAAGTTAGGTGTACAGTACCCATCAAGGCTCCCTCCACATCACCCCCATGGGACTTGGAAGGGAAGGAGAACTGATGTGAACATGGAGTTCACACCGCCTGCTATGGTATGAGCAATAGATTTTTATAATTTCTTTGCACTTGTGTTCCTATGGGCCAAATACATGGAAATATGTCCAAGTACTCTATGATAATAATTCAAAAGATTCCACAAAATTTACAATATCCCTGAAAGACACAATTTAACAAAACTGAACAGAATAAAAAATGGTGGGAATGCAAACTGGTGCAGCCACTCTGGAAAATCGTGTGGAGGTTCCTCAAAAAATTAAAAATAGAACTACCCCACGACCCAGCCTTAGCACTACTAGGAATTTATCCAAAGGATACAAAAATGCTGATTCAAAGGGACACATGCACCCCAATGTTTACAGCAGCGTTATCAGCAATAGCCAAAGTACACACATATACACATAATGGAATACTACTCAGTGATGAAAAAGAATGAAATTGTTCCATTTGCAACAACGTGGATGGAACTAGAATGTATAATGCTAAGTGAAGTAAGTCAGTCAGAGAAAGATAAGCATCATATGATGTCACTCATATGTGGAATTTGAGAAACTTAACAGATGATGGTAGGATAAAGGAAGGAAAAATAAGATAAAAACAGAGAGGGAAGCAAACCAAGAGATTCTTAAATACAGAAAACAAACTGAAGGTTGATGTGAGTGGAGAAAATGGGTGATGGGCATCACAGAGGGTACTTGCTGGGATGAGCACTGGCTGTTATATGTAAGTGATGAATCTTACATGTAAGATGGATTTTACTCCTGAAGCCAAGACTATACTGTATAGTAACTAACTTGAGAATAAATAAAAAATAAAAGATAAATAAAAAAATAAGAAAGTTCCCCAGCTGATTCTACTGTAAGCACCGCATCAAGAATAACTTGTCTAATATGAATTTTTAATTTAACCATGAATGGTGACAGGAGAAATTTTGGAAAATGTAGTAGAAAGCCTGTGATTTCGACTGTCATTTCCCAGAGTAAATGCCTTGTCCACATCTTTATGTTTTTTATTTTTTTTTATTTTTATTTTTTTAATGTTTTTTTTAATTTATTTCTAGGAGAGAGAGAGACAGCGTGAGCAGGGGAGGGTCAGAGAGAGAGGGAGTCACAGACTGAAACAGGCTCCAGGCTCTGAGCTGGCAGTCAGTACAGAGCCGGACGCGGGACTCGAACCCACAAACCGCGAGATCATGACCTAAGCGAAAGTCGGACGCTTAACCAAGCCACCCAGGCGCCCCAACTTTATGTTTTTATTAATTCGTTTAAATTCAAGTTAGTTAACATACAGTGTAGTACTGGTGTCAGGAGTAGAATTTAGTGATCCGTCACTTACATAGAACACCCAGTGCTCATCCCAGCAAGTGCACCTCTTAATCCCCATCACCCATTTAGCCCGTCCCACCGCCCCCACCCCCACAAGCAACCCTCAGTTTGTTCTCTGTGTTTAAGAGTCTCTTATGGTTTGCCTCCCTCTCAGTTTTCTCCACATCTTTGAGTTGAGCTTCATTTCTACAAACCCTAATGCCTGTCACACACTTCCGCCTGTATATTACACTTGCACTTCAAACTCAGAAATCCAACATTAAATACATCCCTACCCCACTTTGGACTGCTCACTTTTAATTTTTCTTTTTTTGTTTGTTTGTTTGTTAATGGCAGCAAAAATCAAAATAAGAAATTAGGGAGATAGCCTAAACTCCTAGATCACTTCTTTAATTCATCTCTGCATTGACCATCTCCATTCATATCCAACCAAATATTCATATCTATTCTAGTGAATATCTTTGAAATCTATCCCCAATGTTTCATTTTCCTAATACTCATGTCATTTTAGTCACTCATCATCACAAGCGCAATAGGCTTAAAAGTGGTCTTCAAGGACCTATATTCCTTCAATCTATTCTCCACACTGCCATCAGTAATCTTTTATTGAAACACAAATCTGATCATTTCACTCTCGTACTTAACACGTGTTGTCCAAAGTGATGATCAAGATGATTTCTGCTCTTTGGAAGGAAATATTCTAACTTCTTTTTATATTATTGTTACCTTATCTTTCAACATTTTATTTTAGATGCTTTATAATGTACAGAATATAGTTATTGAGCTACTCATAAATACACAAAAATGTACATTCATTGGATGCGTATATTCAGTGTGGGGTGGGATGCACAATCAAAAACTGGGAGACCAATGTCCCCTGAGAAAAAGTCCAAATTACTTAGCATAGAATCCAAAGCCTCTCCACATCTTGCTTCAGCCTCCTTCTCCACCTTTAGCGCTTACCACCTTGGTCTCCAGCACCAGCTCTCTTCACCTAGGTATCTTGTTATTTTGATGCAATTATAAGTGGGATTCTTAATTTTTCTTTTATTATTAATGTATAAAATGCAGCTGACTCTTGTATATTGGTTTTGTATCTTATGAGTCAACTGAAGTTGTTTGTTTATTCTAGTCGTATTTCGGTGCAGTCTTTAACGTTTTCTATGTATAGTATCATGCCATCTGCAAATAGAGACAGATTTACTTCTTCCAGTCTGATTTGAATACCTTGCATTTCTTTTTTTCTTACCAAACTGCTCTGGCTAGGACTTCCGGCACTATATGAATGGAAGTGGACATACTTATCTTGTTCCTGACCTTAGGAGAAAAGCTTTCCGCTTTTCACCATTGAGTATGATGTTAGCTGTGGGATTGTCATAGATGGGCTTTATTATGTTGAGGTACATTCCCTCCATATCCACTTTGTTGAGGGCTTTTATCGTGACTGGATGTTGAATTCTGTTGAATACTTTTTCTGCATCTATTAAGACAGTCATGTGACATTCACCCTTCATTTTGTTAATGTAGTGTATCTCATTGCTTTGCAGATGTTGAACCATCTTGCATTTCTGGAATAAATCCTATTTAATTATGGTGAATTGTCCTTTCAATATATTACTGAATTCAGTTTGCTAACATTGTTGAAGATCTTTGCATCCATGTTCTTTAGGCATATTGGCCTGTAGTTTCCTTTTCTTGTAGTGTCCTTGTCTGAGTTTTAATATCAAGGTAATTTTTGCCTCATAAGGTGAATTTAGAAGTGTTCCCTTATGCTTCATTAAGTATTCAATCATTAAAACATTTTAGAGAAGTATTGAAATCTTCGCTTTACTTATACATAAACTGGAACGTAGGGCAATTTAATAGCTTACCTAAGATCAAACCCAAGCATGGGTCTACTTTTAGACTCTATTCTGTTCTATTGAATATTTTCATTTTAAATATTCCCTCCCTTAAAATGTTAGTTTCCAAATAATTGAATTTTAGGGAAAAAATATCTTAAGTAATAAAAATGTTAGTTTCCAAATAATTGAATTTTAGGGAAAAAATATCTTAAGTAATAAAAATAGACCATTCCAAACATGTATTCCAATGGAAAAGGAAAACAGTAAGCTATATTTTAGTACAAATATAATGTAGACAATACATCTAGCGAAGGAAGTAGGATTTGGGTATGAGGCTTGAGGGAGGTACAGGATAGTACACTGTTGAGCACATAAGAAGCCGAACATAAGACTCATAATGTTAATTGTATCTTTCTAATCAAGCTCATTTATAGCTCTGTAAATGTCCTATTAGACATGCTTTCATTTAGATGAAAAAATAAAACAGCTAAAATCATATTCTAGAAAGTGTACAATGAAAAACATCCGCACAAACAGACATACACATTTAAACACACACTTAAACAAAGAAAACTAGTTTTTTTTTTTCAGACGGTATATTCGAATCAAAACAACCTGTCAGGTATGATCATATATTATGATACCTCAAGCAATAACCAGGTAAACAAAAGTACATAATCCGTGATATAAAAGATAACGGTTATATCAATCTGATTTTAGTTATGAGGGGGATGGCTTTGTTTTTGTCTGCTTTCTTCTTTTTGGTGGGGAGACTGATAATGGAAATTGATGTCGCAGTGGATATTTGAATGACAGAGTCCACAGACATCCTGTATAATATAAGCAACACAGTGTGCAGGCCATCTGGCTCACTGCCACTCTCCCACAAACTGGCATGAGTGATCCACTGAAGCCTAGTTCTACCGCATCCTGGTTTGCCCGTTTCAAAGCACTTCATTTGCCAATATTTTGGAGCAGGTGCAAAGCCATTCTGGAGTCTCCTGCTGAGGTTTATGCAAATGGCTGGCTTAACTGGACTGTGGGCTCCGATTTCCTACTGCCTAAGTACTGAGACCTGGGCAAGATTTGGCTTATGTTTCGCCCTCAACTAAATCCATTCTCTTTCTACAGTTTATTTCAGCTCTTTTGTCCAAATGACCCCCTGTTATCATCTAGTACAATGTTTCTCAAATGAAAGAAGTGAGAATATGATCATAGTTAATAGTGAATGATCAATCGAAAAAATGTATAGACCAGTGCCTACGGAGTCACAGTTGTGTGAAATAATCTTTTCATAGGAGACTGTTTATTTTCCATCATCGTTATTTCCGTGTGGTTTGCCTTTGTGGAAGAGCCGCTTAAGACCAATCAGTGGTTGTTCCTGCCCATTTGGTGGCCTGAGCAATGGGAGCTGCAGACCCGTATTCAGTAGGGAACTGAATAAGCACAGAGGGCTGTTCACGCCTTCAGACCAGTCTGTGACTTCAGGTTGGGAAGCAGTGAACTCAGGAGCTGGAACTGTCCATTCGCCCTGGAATTCTTCCTTGCTCACAGCCTTTTCAGCAGCGGCCTGCTCATCCTTTTCAGTCTCCTCAGAATCTCTCTAGAAGTGGAGATCAGGCATGACCTCCAATGGGTGTCCAGAGGAAATGGTGCCAAGCACGCACAGAACTTCCCGGGCCACCATCCACCACATCAGACCCACCAAGTGAGCCCCCTTGTTGCTGTAAGGGATGGCAATGTGCACATAGCACGGAGGAGAGTCTGTGTTACCGAGTTATGGTGGGCAGGTGAACATAAGATGCCTCTGTGAGTCGTGGGGATGAGCACTGGGTGTTATATGGAAACCAACTTGACAATAAGCCATTAAAAAAAAAAAAAAGATGCCTCTGTGAGAGGCTGGTGGTCAGCCCTGGGATCGGTAACCTCTAGAGGTTTCGGCTCCCAGAAGGCTGCCTGGATCTGGTTTAGTTAAGGTTCCAGGAGTGAAGTCATCAGCAATAGTAGTGGCTCCTGTAGTAGCAGCAAACTTCAGCACAGCTCGCTGGTCAGGATTCCTGGCTGATATAGCACTAACATCAGCTGAGTTTTCAATGACAATGTCTCGAGCTTCTCCCAGGTTCTCTTCAGATTTATGATGTGGATACTATCACTTTTCCTTTTGTGGATGTACTGTTCCATTGGGAAGTCAAGGTTGGTACCACCTACGTGGGTTCCTGCTCCAAGGAATTTGAGGACATCCTCTTCCTTTATTTGCAGGGCATCAAGGGCTCTGGACATTGTGAAAGTTTCCATTTAGGTTATGATGGGAATGCAAAACAATGCCATATGGACCCCTCCCTGGATAGCACGGAAAGATAAAATAATTTTCCATCCAACAGTCGTTTGGATGATTCTAGGTAGATCACTTTGTCGCTCTGGGCTCTTCTGCATACCTTATGGATCTTGCATAAGAATCAACTGAGGTACTATATGAGAACATATTAAGATACACAAAACATTTTACCACTCTATTAGGTGAGTAGGAGAGAGAATGTGGGCAAGATTATTAGAGTGAGGAGCTTTAAGAAGGGAAAGTGGCCCCAACCTTGAGTTTCCCATTCCTACCTCAGTTAACTTGTTTGGGTGATAAAATAAAGGATATGAAAATGGCTTTTGGCAGACAGTGTTGGTTACTTACCCAACCATTTTCTCCCACATCCCAAGCAAAGGAAGCAAAAAGTGTAAAGACTCTAGGGGCGCCTGGGTGGCTTAGTCAGTTAAGCGTCCGGCTTTCGCTTAGGTCATGATCTCGCGGTTCGTGGGTTCGAGCCCCGCGTCGGGCTCTGTGCTGACTGCCAGCTCAGAGCCTGGAGCCTGTTTCAGTCTGTGACTCCCTCTCTCTCTGACCGCCCCCCCCTGCTCACGCTGTCTCTCTCTCTCCTAGAAATAAATAAAAAAATATTTAAAAAAAAAAGTGTAAAGACTCTAAAGGAGAACACAGTGAATAGCAGTACAGATGGGCCATACTATATAGGATCTTTTGGGCTGTGTGCTTTAGCACAATAGACACTATAGGTTGCTTACCCCAAATCCACCCTCACTTCCTTTCTTTATTGTTAATAAGGTTCCAATTTTTATACACTGATGAGATGACCTACTTCCTTCCCCAGTCCCAGGGATTAAGGTTTCATTAGACAATCATAGCCATTGCCCCATGGCAAAAAAAAAAAAAAAAAATTTTTTTTTTTATTAAGTTGATTGATTCAAAATTAAGGATTTCTAGATATTATATACAAAATTAAAAGATAGCTGAACACAGTCACCTAAAACATATACTTTTGGGGCACCTGGATGGCTGAGTTGGTTAAGCCTCCGACTTCGGCTCAGGTCACGATCTTATGGTTTGTGAGCTCCAGACCCACATCGGGCTCTTTGCTGACAGCTCAGAGCCTGGAGCCTGCTTCGGATTCTGTGTCTCCCTCTCTCTCTGACTCTCCCCTACTCATTCTCTCTCTCTCTCTCTCTCTTTCTCAAAAATTAAAATAAACATTTAAAAAAACAAAAATAAAAAACCCTATATACTTTAACCAGTAGTTGCTTATGGTTATTATGAATGAGAATAAAAGAGAATAACTATGTACGAACAAATAACATGAAAACGGCTTTGATTGGACCAGTGATGAATATTTACCATAAACTGAGAGGTATAATGAGCTCATCCTCTGTACTTTTGTCAAGAGAAAGGGAAAAGGAAAAGAGATAGAAATGTGAAGTAGCAAGATTTATCTTCAAAGCAATTTTTCACATTATCTAGGAGTGTAAAGTTTGCAGCAAGAAAACAACCTAAATAGACATTCATATTATATTTCAAAGCTATAATAAATATTTTTCAGTATCAAAATATTTTTTTTAATTACACTCATATTGATTACTCTTCACAGTATTTGATTCATTTTGAAATATCCATTATTGGGAGCACCTGGGTGGCTCAGTTGGTTAAGCGTCCGACTTTGGCTCAGGTCATGATCTCACTGTTCCTGGGTTTGAGCCCCACATCAGGCTCTGTGCTGACAGCTCAGAGCCTGGAGCCTGTTTCAGATCCTGTGCCTCCCTCTCTCTCTGCCCCTCCCCTGCTTGTGCTCTGTCTGTCTTTCAAAAATAAACATTAAAAAAATTGAAATAGCAATTATTGAATGATAGTTTTCCTTTCTAATATTTTTCAGAAAAGGAGAGACACCATCCTGGAAGTGTTACCCCTGCTACTCACAAATGTGACTTTTGCCTTGTAGCCTCCCTTCCCTAAATCCATTTCATCTTATCGAACAAAAATAGTTTGTACTAAAGCAGTAGTATCTTCCTCCAAACCTCTCCCTCCACCCTGGCCAAAAACTAATCCTAACACCAAAGATGAGCATAAGCATGTATATTTTTTAAGATCCTCAGATACTATTGATGTGCAGTGGGGTATGGGAGCCATTACGTAAGATGATTCAGGCTGAACAACATGCGACCCTCCACAATGCTCTGAAATGTGTCATTCTATCTTTCATGGTGTTGGTGTCTTATACAGCAGTTCATCAGGGGTGGAAAGAATCTGGAAAAATCTTCAAATGAAACCACAGCCTTTTGTACAGTCCAGTCATGAGGCTTAAAGAGTTATTTGACTGACAGTGTATTTAAAAAGCAGCAAAATGCCTAAGGCATGCTCAGTCCCTTGAACACGTGAAATTGCTGCTGCTTTTTTCTCTCTTTTACTTGGACTGAGTTTGGGTGTGGTGAAGGACAGATTCGCTATCAACCTCCATAAATTATACTATTTCCATATATGAGAATGTGTCCTATAGGATATCTAAGGTTATATGTCTATTTATCATGTTAATTACATTGTAATAGTGTACATAATTACACAACATTGCCTTAATCATTTTGCAGACACTTCTTTTTCTGAACCAAATTAAGCAGTTTATTCAGGAGACACAAAGAATTACAAGAATCACATTTCAGAAGCGCTAAGTAGATTGTAAGGTTGACTGTGATTACTTGGTCCGAAAGAAATAAGTAAAGTTGAGTTGAAGGAACCCTATTTGGTTTTCTAGAGTCGGAAAACAATTCCAAAGAACTCCTAGACAATGTTTGGTTCTTATTCAAACTTCATAGATAACATAATTTAGCTTGGATAATGGCAATTACTGGGACTAACAGCACACTCCATGTTGGCTCTATTGTGAATTCCATGTGCAGCATGAAGTAAATCACGTTGTCGGCTCTCATCCTTATTCTTTCTCCAAATGAGAAAACAAACGGCAGAATTTAAGGAGCGTTTTATAGTAATTTGGTAATCAGTGATATTAGGATAGGGGAGAGATAAAGACTTCAGAATATTAAAAATAAACTTTCCTCCTTGAAGGCAACAGTTTGTGAAAAAAAATACAGTTATTTTATGGTACATATGATGCATTTATCAATTGTTTTTTATTTGTCAGATAAGGTACAGGCATACCTCAGAATTATTGTGGGTTCAGTTCGAGACCACTGCAATAATATAAATATTGCAATAAAGCAAGTCAAATGACTTTTTTGTTTCCTAGTGCATATAAAAGTTATGTCTACATTATACTGTAGTCTATTAAGTGTACAATAGCATCAAGTCTAAAAAACAATGCACATATGTTAATTTCAAAAATACTTTATTGCTAAAAAATGCCAACCATCATCTGAGCTTTCAGCAGGTCATAACCACAGATCACAGATCACCATAAAAAATATAATACTAATGAAAAATTTGAAACATTATGAGAATTACTGAAATGGGACCGAGACACAGAGCAAGCAAATGGTGTTGGGAAAATGGTGCCAATAGACTTGCTTGATGCAGGGTTCTCACGAACCTTCAATTTATGAAAAACACAGTATCTGCAAAGTGCAATAAAATGAGGTAATGCCTCCATTTATAAAGTAGAAGCAGCCAATGGCCAAAGAAAATAGGACATATTGTTCCTAAAAGAACAACCTTCTTAGTCACACTTTGCCCAGAAGCTACTATTTTTTCTTTTCTTTTCTTTTCTTTTCTTTTCTTTTCTTTTCTTTTCTTTTCTTTTCTTTTCTTTTCTTTTCTTTTCTCTTTTCTTTTGTATTTTAGGGAGAGAGCCCATGCAAGAGGGGGAGAGGGGCAGAGAGACGGAAAATCCCAAGCTGGCTCCATGCTCAGCAAAGAGCCCAAAGCAGGGCTCCATCCCACGACCCTGGGATGATGACCTGAGCTGAAATCAAGAGTTGGACGCTCAACTGACTGAGCCACCCAGATGCCCCTAGAAGCTATTATATTCTAATGAAAAAGAAAAAACAGAATTGTCAGAGAAAAAAATTATTTACATAAGATAAAATTGTTATTTACAATACTTTGTGATCTGATGAGTAAAGGAGATCTTAAGGAAGTTCCTTAGGTTGCTAAGCAGAATGATGATTGTGAAAATGTAAGATAAGAGTAGCTGAGCAAAATCTAAATGGCTATGCATGATAAGAGGAAAACAAATAAAATTTGGGGAGAAAAGAAGCATCAAGAGAGTTTTTTTATTAATAAATCAGGGTGTTAAATATGACTCTTCCCAGGGGCTCAGAGTTTCAGCAAAGGCATGAAAGTTAAGAGAACAAGAAAATAGGGGCCAAGTTAGCCTCACCTGCTTAAGTAACATGGTATACCAAAGCATGCTAAGATATTGTGAAATGGTTATAACTTTAAAATTGGACTGCCAACAGAAAGCACACATTGCCAAGTTGTATAAGGGAGGGCCAAAAAAAGAACATTGTTTAAAAAGACTGAAGGCACATAAGTTTTGACTTAAGAAGCCTGTGGTACAGAACAGAGAGAGACATGGGGAAAATGTACAGATAGCAGAGAGAGGCATGAAGAAAATGTACAGAGAGCAGAGAGAGACATGGGGGAAATGTACAGAGAGCTTCATCTCCACCAGTGACAGGGCAAAGGTACACATTTACCATGAAACAGTTATGGGTCTTCTGGGAGTAAACAAAACTGGGTTTCTTGAATAGGATTCTGCTCAAGAGGATTGCCAGAATCGTTGGTGACTCCCAAAATAGATATTGCATCAGACCGTAGGGTCTGGGTGAAATGTAGTCATGAAAAATCAGTGAGGAAATGTATTGTCCATAACTCGAAACCATCTTAAGAGCTCCTCTATGAGGAATCCACCAACAACCAACACATGTGTCTCAATACAAGAAAGAATTAACACTTGAAAGGGAGGCGCATACAAGAGGTACCCACAGAGTACAAAGGCACTGGGTCATGTCCCATTTTCAAAAATGGCAGTGTTAGCTCATATAGGACTAACTCTACCATCGGTAACAAATATGAGCTCTAGAATACGAATATTTAAAGACCAAGAGGATATTAAATGAGATCTGCTTTTTTCTGCTTCAAGTTTTCTTATTGCAGCAAAAGACACATAATGAAATTAACCATATACACCATTTAAGGTGAACAATTCAGTGACATTTAGCAAATGTACGGTATTGAGCAACCATAACCACTATCTAGTTCCAGAACATTTTCATCACCCCAAGAGGACGCCCCTTACCAATTAAGTAGTTGTTCATTTCCCCATCTCCCTAAACCCTGGTTACTACAAATCTGTTTTCTGCTTTCTAAGAATTTTCCTCTATTGGATATTTCATATAAATGGATTCATATGCTGCCTTTGTGTCTAGCTTCTTTTCCTCACACAGTATGTTCCTGGCTCTTCTATGTTATATCATGTATCAGGATTTCATTCCTTACTTCTTTTATGATATTCTATTTTATGAATATACTGTTTTATTCATCCATTAATCAGTTGTTGGACAGTTGGGCTGTTTCCACCCTTTAGCTATTAAAAATAGTGTAACTAACATATTTGTACAAATATTAATTTGAACATCTGCTTTCAATTCTACTGAGTATATACTTAGGAGTGTGTAATGGACCATATGATAATTTTGTTAAATTTTTAAGGAACCACCAAACGTTTTCACAGTAACTGTGCCATTTTATATTCCTACCACCAATATATGACAGCCAATTCCTCTAGATCCTAATCAATACTTGTTACTTTCTATGGTTTTGATTTGCCTATTCTAGTGGGTATGAAATGGTATATCACTGTGGTTCTGCCTTGCATTTCCCTAATGACTGATAATGTTGAGCATATATATATATATATGCTCATACCATGTTATATATAAGTAGTATATATATATATACTCTTTATATTATAGAGTATATATACATACTCTATACATACATACTCATATATATATACTCTAGATATATACATACTGTAGATAGAGTATATATACATACTCTATAATATAAAGAGTATATATATATATACATATATTACATAGAAAGAGTATATATATATATTACTTATATGTAATATATATACATATATACTTACTCTCTTAAAAATGTCATTTCAGAGCCTAAGTGTCCATCAACAGACAAATGGATCAAGAAGATGTGGTTTATCTATACCATGGAATACTACATGGCAATGAGAAACAATGAAATCTGGCCATGTGTAGCAACATGGATGGACCTTGAGGGTGTTATGCTGAGTGAAATAAGTCAGGCAGAGAAGGACAAATATCATATGTTTGCACGTATAGGAGGATTAGGAGGAACTTAACGGAGGAACAAGGGAGAGAAGAAGAGGGGAAATGGTGGGGGAAAGGAGAGAGGCAAACCATGAGAGACTCTTGAATGCTGACAAAAACTGAGGACTGATGGATGTGCGGGGGGAGGGGGGGATGGGCATGGAGGAGGGCACTTGTGGGGAAGAGCACTGGGTGTTATGTGGAAACTAATTTGACAATAAACTACTTGTAAAAAAAAAAGTCATTTCAGGCATAAAAGGTTTAATCTTGATATAGTCTAATTCATCTATTTTTTTTCTTTTGAAACTTGTGGTTTTCAGATCACATCTAAGGAAACATTGCCAAACTCAAGGTCAAGAAGGTTTATCCCTATGTTTTCTTGCAAGGATTGTATAGTTTTAACTCTTACATTTAGATATTTGATGCATGTTGAGTTAGTTTTGTGTAGCATGTGAAGTAAGGTGTAAAAGTCTTTTGTGAATGTGCCCATCTAGTTGTCCCAGCTCTGTTCGTTGAAGCAACCCCCCATTGAATGGCCTTGGCACCTTCATCAAAAGTCAATTGCTTATTGATGTATGGGTTTATTTGGGGATTTTCAATTCTATTTCATTGGTCTGTAGGTCTGTCCTTATGCCAACACCACACTGGTTTAATGACTGTAGCTTTGTTGTATACGTTGAAATCAGGACATGTGAGTCCTCCAACTTTGTTCTGTTTCAAGATTAATTCAGGTAGCTGGGCTCCCTTGTAATTCCATATGAATTTTAGGATCAGGCTATCTATTTCTGTAAAAAGACCATCTGCATTTCACAGGAGTTACATTGACTTTATAAGTTATTTTGAGAAGAACTGTCATTATAACAGCATTTAGTCTTCCAACCCCTTACATGGAATGTCTTCTCATTTATTTAGATCTTTAAATTTTTTCCAGCAATGTTTTATGGTTTTAAGTTAACATGTCTTTCACTTTCATGGTTAAATTTAATTTTAGGCATTTTAATCTTATGGATTCTATTATAGATAGGATGGTTTCTTATTTTTTTCAGATTGCCTACCGCTACAATATAAAAATACAAGTGATGTTTGCATATCTTGTGCCCTGAAATCTTGTTGACTTCAATTATTGGTCCTAAGAGTTTATTGTGGATTCTATTTTTAAACTTACTTATTTAAATTGAAGTTATTTAACATACCATGTAGTATTGGTTTCAGGAGTAGATTTTAGTGATTCATCACTTACATATAACACCAGTGCTCATCCCAACAAGTGCCCTCCTTAATGCCCATCACCCATTTAGCCCAACTCCCCCACCTCCCCTCCAGCAACCCTCAGTTTGTTCTCTGTATTTAAGACTCTCTTTTGGTTTCCTCCCTCTCTGATTCGTTAGGATTTTCTATATATAAGATCATGTCATCTGCAAATAAGAGATAGTTTTACTTCATCCTTTTTGGATGCCTTTTATTTCTTTTCATTGACTCATTCTTTGGCCTAGAACTTCAGTACAGAGGTGATAAAATAGATAGTGATTGAATAGAATAGTGACTGAATAGAAGTGACAAAAGTGGCATTTTTGTTTTGTTCCTGATCTGAGAGGGAAAGCATTCAGTATTTCACCATTGAGTATGATGCTAGATTTGGGTTTTATACTGCCTTTATTACAAAGAAATTTTACTTTTATTCCTATATTGTTGATCATTTTTATTAAGAAAGGGTGTTGGGTTTTGTCAAATGTTTTTTTCTGGGTTAATCAAGATAATTATGTGCTTCCCCCCGCCTTCATTGTGTTAAAACAGTATATTACATTTGATCAATTTTCATATATTGAGCCACCTTTGCATTCCTGGCAAAAATTCCACTTGGTCATTATGAATAATCTTTGGAATACTCCCTGGATTCAGTTTGCTGGTATCTTGTTGAGGATTTTTGCATCTACATACATAAAGAATATGTTCTGTAGTTTTCTTCTCATGCCTCTGCCTGGCTTTGTTATGAGGGTAATGTTGGCCTCATAAAATGTAATAAGTTGTTCCCTCCTCTTCTATATTTTGGAAGAGTTTGAGAATGATTGGTTTTCCTCTTTTTCCCCCAGCTTTTTTTTTAAATTTATGTTTATTTATTTTTGAGAGAGAGAGAGAGAACATAAGTGTAGAAGGGGCAGAGAGAGAGGGAGACACAGAATCCGAAGCAGGCTCCAGGTTCTGAACCATCAGCACAGAGTCTGACGCAGGACTCAAACCCATAAACCCATGAGATCATGACTTGAGCTGAAATCGGACACTTAATCGACTGAGCCACCCAGGCGTCCCTACTCCAACTTTATAGACATAAAATTAATAAATATAAATGGTATATATTTAAGCTGTGCAATGTGATGTTTTGATATATGTATATATTGTGAAATGATTACCACAATCAAGCTAATTAATATTTCTATCATCTCACATAGTTATCTTTGTGTGTGTGTGTGTGTGTGTGTGTGTGTGTGTGTGTGTAAAATCTACCCTCTTAGCAAATTTCAGGTATGCAATATAGTATTATTAATTATAGTCACCATGCTATACATTATATCTTCATAACTGTTCTACTTCTCTAAATGTTTGGTAGAATTCACCAGTGCTGCTATCTGCTCTCAGACTTTTCCTGTTGTGAGATTTTTTATTTCTCATATGAACCCTTTACTTTTCACAGGTCTGTTCAGATTTTTCTTACTTCTTGATTGGTTTGGTAGTTTGTGAGTTTCTAGAAATTTGCCCATTTCGTTTAAGTGATCTCATTTTCTGGCATACAGTTGTTCGTAGCATTCTCTTGTAATCCTTTTTTTTTTTAATTTCAATAAGTTTATGTATTAATGCCCTCTCATTCATTTCTGATTTTAGTGATTTGAGACTTTTTCTTTTTCTCTTAGTCTAACTAGAGTTTTGTCAACTTTGTTGCATTTTTTAAAGAACAAACATTTAATTTCATTAATTCTATTTTTTTCCTGCTTTCTATTTTGTTTATCTCTGTTCTAGTGTTTAATATTTCTTAGGTGAAGTATATGTCATTGAAAATTATGGATATAGTTCCAGCAGAGTGCAACAATGCTGCTAATTAAAGTTTCCAGACCACTTGAAAATTGATTGGAAAAATTCAGGGATGAAGGGACCCACAGATGGAGGTGACGCAGAATTTATATACAAATTATCTTTCTATACACTGCCAACACTGTCTACATAAGGTGAGAGTCCAAGAAATCCTTAGGAAAAGCAACTGCTAGAAAGGTCCAAAGAACTGAGTAGATATTTTTGCAGTTTCTAATAGTTGGAGAAACATAGTTAAGAAAGAGTTCAAGTTTTGCTAAGTCAGGGGAATTTGATGAACACCCAGGGTTTCCATCAGAAACTCAGAAGGTTTACACTTTGGAACTAAGTTCCATATCCCAAGACTATGTACTATGCCTAACAAGGGCAAAACTAAATTTGGCCTGTCCTAAAAAGTCTGAAACCAAGTATTCAGATGAGAGACATGATTTGCTAGTAATTTCACTGCCTACTATGAAAAAATTTAATACTCTTTGGGGGAAAATAACAGAATCTAGAGTCAATAGAACAAATATCCTGCAGAGCTCAGTAAATAGGCAAAATATCTAGACATGCCAAGAATCAGGAAAATGTGACCCCCTAAACAAGATAATGGACAATAAAATCAGATCCACAGATAACCCAGATTTTGAAATTTGTAGACAACAACATTAAAATAGCTACTATAAACATGCTAATATATTTATAAGAAAATGTGAACCTAAAGAACAGTGTGATGATTGGGTAGCTGTATGGCTCAGTCAGTTAAACGTCTGACTCTTGATTTCAGCTCAAGTCATGATCTCACAGTTCATGGGTTCAAGCCCCGCATTGCACTCTGTGCTCACAGTGCGGAGCCTGCTTGGGACTCTCTTTCTCTCCCTCTCTCTCTCTCTGCCCCTCCCGCGTGCTCTCTCTCTCTCTCAAAATAAATAAACAAATGAACTTAAAAAAACAGTAAGATAATGAATTGCAAAGTGATATGAAGTCTTCAAATAGAAACAAATGAAATCTGAGAACTGAAAAATATAAAATCTGAAATAAAAAAAATTCATTAGATGTAATTAATAGTCAGTTTGACAATGCAGAAGAGAAGATCCGGGAAGTTGAAGGCAGAAAAATAAATCATTCCAACCGAAATACTAAGAGAGGAAGAAAACGAAAGGAGCCTCAATAATTTGTGGGACAGTATTATATGGTCTTTCATACAATGAGGGAAAGAAAGAAGAAGGGGGAAGTAGTGTTTGGAAAAAACGAGGGCTGAAAAATTCATTGAAAAAAAAATCACCCCCAAATCCAAACAGCAGAGCAGACACTAGGCAGCATAAACGAAAAGGATGCTGCGATGAGCAAATCTTAATGAAACTGTTATAACATAAAGACAAAGGAAAAACATTTCCCAGCTAGCATGAAAAAAGACACAATACGTAGGGAAGGACACTGATAAGAAGAGTTTCTGAATTTTCTTCATTGACCACAGAGAACAGAAGACAATATCTTTAATGTGAGAAAAAAAAGTTAACCCGTGTCTTAATTTCCTATTGCCATTGTAACAAATTATCACAAATTTGGTGGCTAAGACAACATAAATTTGTTATCACCCAGTTCTGGAAGTCAAGAGCCTGGAATGGGTTTCAGTGGGCTAAAAGCCAGATGTCAGTGAGGCTGCATGACTTCTAGAAGTTCTGGGAGAGTGTTTATTCCCTTGCCTTTTCCAGCTCTTAAAAGCTTCCTGCAGACATTGTTTCATGGTCCTTTTTTCTATCTTCAAAACCAGCAGTATAAGCATCTTCCAATCTCTTTCTGACTCTGATTCTCCCACCCTCTTATAACGTCTCTTCTAATTACATTTGGCCCACCCAGATCACCCAGTATAATCTCCCAGCAAGATCCTTAACTTAATCATATCTGAAAAGTCTTTTTTACCATGTCAGCTAATCATTCACAAGTTTCAAGCACGAGGTCTTTGGGAGGGTATTATTTTGCCTGTACCAAAAACTGAAAATCTAGTGAAAATATTCTTTAAAATATAAATATAAAGACAACAACAGGAACAAAATCTGAGGGAATTAATCTCTAATAGTACAGAAGTACAAGAGCCTAAAAGAAGTGACTATGGCTGGGAAGAAATGATACCAGACAAAATGATCTGCAGGAAAGAACGAATAGGATTTAAAAAAGGCAAATATGTGGGAAAATATACTAGTGTATTTTCTCTAATAGTTGTATAAGAAAATAAAGACAGGGATACTTCCAGGAATGGCGGGATAAGCTATCATACACATCCTCGTGCAGATAATAGCTATTCCAACTGGACAAAAATTATTTTAACGTGAACTGTTTGAAAATACTGGAGAAAGATCACAAGCAGGTTGAAACTGGCGAAGGGTTTACTCTTGAACAACTGCTGCTTAAAGAACTTCAGGTTTGTGTATTATATATTCTTTTCCTGGAAGTGCTTTCCAATTCTTGAACTCTGGTAGCGGAAAAACTCAGCCCCTGGCTAGAGGTGGCAGAGTATAGAACTTCCAGCACCAGAGCTATAATAAGGCTGGTGCCAGAGATGCCAGGGTGGCTCAGTCGGTTAAGGTTAAGTTTCTGACTTTGGCTCAGGTCATGATTTCACCATTCATGGGTTTGAGGCCCGCATCA
Source organism: Hyaena hyaena (assembly GCF_003009895.1). NCBI lineage: Eukaryota > Metazoa > Chordata > Mammalia > Carnivora > Hyaenidae > Hyaena > Hyaena hyaena. The sequence continues at coordinate 22,343 of NW_024082971.1, read as the reverse complement.
GGTTCTGTGCTCACAGCTCAGAGCCTGGAGCCTGCTTCTGATTCTGTGTCTCCCTCTCTCTCTGTCCCTCCCCTACTCACTCTCTCTCTCTCAAATATAAAATAAAACATAAAAATTTTTAATAAAAAAAGCTGATGTCCAAACTGTGAATATAATATTTGCCCAAATCTCTAGACTAGTCTTAAAACTAGTCATATAGACATGTAGATAACCCAAGAGAATCTGTTGAAAAATCAAGTAGAATCTAGAAGGAGAGAACTTATCTTGATACACAGAACTCTTCATGATCAGATTTGAGACTTTGTGATTTGACATAATACATTCTCCAACACCCACCCACCCACCCACCCACGCACACACACACACACACAGCTGAAATAATGTAAACTGGAAAACTTCCTAACTGGCTTGAGATGTCAGAAAGGAGAACTCAAGGCTGGAAGAACAACAGAAAATTTAGGAAGAAAACTCTAGAAGCAAAGGAACATAAAATGAGCAACAATCTTAGACTAAATCTGCCCCAAATTTTAAACTATGAAATTATACCGAGAAGGCCACACAGAGCAGCAGCTTCAAGTCAAAAACCTAAGCAATGATGTCAGTTGTTGTACATCATTGGAGGAAAGAGTGTGAATCTTGAGACCATGCAAGTTCAGTGCTCGGTAGAGTAAATGAGCAGTAATCTTCAGATGAACAGATTCCAGTGTCCCTGCAATGTGTGATCTACAATAGCCAGTTTTTAATTTAAAAAATTACTTGGCATATGAAGAAAGAGGGAAGTGTGGCACAAACTCAGAAATCGAAGCAGTCAACAGAAAGTGGCTCTGAGCAAATTCAGAAGTCAGGATTAGCAGACAAAGCTATTTGTGGAGGCAGGTACATGACTCCGTCCATTGTCAAAATCCACACAACCACACACCACAAAAGAGAAACTTCATCGTATGCAAACCTAAAAAAAATCAACCAGAATGTCAGAGAGAAACCAGGACGGAATGCAGATTATAACCAATGAGTCGACCCGTATTACAAACATATGCTGTAACTTCACTGAAATGAATGGGAAACAGGAGCTGACATGATTGTAACATAGTGTTTTGATTGAATAATGCAAGGCTAAATTTTAAAAAAACTGTATATAAATCTTGTACTTTAGTTGGTAAAGCTGTTTCTCAGAGGTATGGGCAGGCAATTATGGAAGTGCTTCACACATATACTAGGTTTGACTACAGAAGTAAATATATTGTAGACAGTGAAGGCTGAGTTTCTTGCTATCAGCTGAAGAATCTACAAATAGCAAGCAAGAAAATCTAGAGTGAATATGTGATGCCATATTAGAGCCAGAAATATCAGTGGAACCCATGGGTATTTTATTATAAATACAAATACATATATGCATGCAGGGACAGAGGTAGATAGATATAGCAATGTGTTTGTACATATGGGTTAGGCCAATATAAATATGGACTGTCCACTATAATGGCCTTAGGAATACAGTGAAATTGCAGGAGTGTGCCAAATGCACATCTTAGTTTCTAAATACCATTTTCCAATAAAACAACAACAACAGCAACATCAACAAACAAAGAACAGATCTCCTTGATGAAATGGCCGGTTCAAGGGTTAAAGTAACAAAAATACAACATGACCCCAAAGGATCTCGGAGTTCCAGGGAGTAAGAAGGTACTCGGAACACAAAGGATGGGGGCGTGTCAAAAGAATACAGGGAACAAAGGGACATAGCTCTGAAAGAACTCCTAAGGAGAATAATTGGAGCAACAAAATAAATATTAAGAGTGTCAGTTTATAACCCTTAAATGAAACGAAACAAATATACATGAAATCATTCTCTTATGAATAAATTATTGAATAAATAAAGGAGAAGGAATAACTCATTTTTATAGAAGAATTCCAAGTAATAAATGCAAAAGAAGTGCAGGAAATAGAAACTCACCAGTAAGACAGTAGAGTAATAATTGCTGAAAGGAAGATCCACAGGGAGATGCTAAAATGAGTGGGTGAGACATAAAAGGGAAACAGAATATTTGCAAAGCCTCCAACTGTCTCACTCCAGAATGCTTTTGCAAGCCATGTAACTGAAGGGCCAGTAAACTACAACCCATAGGCCAGCTTATTTTTATATAACAAAGTTTTATTGGAACACAGTCATGTCCTTTTGTTAAAGTGTTGTCTATGCTGCTTTCGTGCTACAGTGGCAGAGATGAGTTGTTGCAGTGGGAACCATACGGCCGACAAAGCCAAAAATCCAGTAAAACCTTGGATTTTGAGTAACTTGTTCTGCAAGTGTTCCACAAGATGAGCAAACACTTCTAATACATTTTAACCTGATAAACGAGCGATGGAAGAGTAGTACATGACACTGAAGGCCACGTAATCACAACTGAGCCAATGGTTCTTGAAATTTGTTTTGATATACAAGTGCTGTGGATTACAAGCATGGTTCCAGAAGGAATTATACTCCCAAACCAAGGTTTTACTTCATTTATTCTCTGATCTTTTACAGAAAATATTTGCCAAGCCCTGATAAAACAAGTAAAAGTCTTATATGCAGAATATATAAGGAATTCTTACAGCTAAATAAGAAGAAATACAACCATTAAAAAATAAGAAATACAACCATTAAAATGGGCAAATTAGGGGTGCCTGGGTGGCTCAGTCGGTTAAGTGTCCAACTTCAGCTCAGGTCACAATCTCACAGTTGGTGCGTTCAAGCTCTGCATGGGGCTCTGTGCTGAGAGCTCAGAGCCTGGAGCCTCATTTGATTCTGTGCCTCCCTCTCTCTCTCTGCTCCTCCCCTGCTCATGCTCTTGCTCTGTCTCTGTCCCTCTCTCTGTCTCTCTCTCTCAAAAATAACTAAACATTTAAAACAAAATCTTTAAAAATGGGCAAATTATTTGAATAGGCATATCACTAAAAAAGATATACCAACTATTCATAAGTACATGGAAAGATACCCATAATTACTCAAGACATGTAAATTAACACTACAATTAGATATCACTACAATCCCGCTAAAATCCCTATAATAATAAAGACTGAAAATACCAGTTGTTGGTGATGATGTCAAGAAACTGGATCCTTAATACCTTGATGGTGAGAATATAAAATGTACAGCCACTTTTGATAAGAATTTGGCAATTGCTTAAGAGTCAAACATACCCTTATCATAGGACCCAGAATATATATTAGACATATATTATATGTCTAATATATTATATATATATCTACATATATTAGATGTATAACCATCTTGCGATCTAACCATATAACCATCTAACCATATATCTATCTAACCATATATTAGATGTATATATATATATATATCTACATATATATATATATCTACATATATTAGATGTATAACCAAAATAAATGGAAGTCAAATCTTATGCAAACGTTCAAAGTAGATTTTCTTTTTTCTTGGTGGTTAAAAACTGGAAACTAACTACTGAGCAACACACTAAAATAGATTACCTGAGGCCACAGAGCTAATACGTGGGGGTGCTGAGTTTTGAACCTAGGAAGTTTCATTCTAGAATCCAAGCACTTAATCACTGTACTCTCTCTCACATCTGACAGTGATATCTGTGTTGAGGGTAAAAAATTCTCTCCATTATAAAGAAAAGGACAGATACATGGGTAAAAATTAATCAGAAGTTACACCGAAACCCGAAAATCAAAGCACACCGAAGTGGTATGATCACCAAGTATGGTTATGGTATTTCACCATTCCAGGTAAGAAGCAAAAGGATCAGTCAAAACACAAAGAGGTTACTACTGAAGCCAATAACCAGGAGAACTAAAGTCTCTCCTTTGGAAGAGACTAAGAAAAGTATGCTTCGAGAAGAAAGCCCAAAACCATTGTAGGATGTATTTAAAAATAGAGGTCAGGGGGCGCCTGGGTGGCTTAGTCGGTTAAGCGTCCGACTTTCACTTAGGTCATGATCTCGCGGTTCGTGGGTTCGAGCCCCGCGTCGGGCTCTGTGCTGACTGCCAGCTCAGAGCCTGGAGCCTGTTTCAGAGTCTGTGACTCCCTCTCTCTCTGACCCTCCCCTGCTCACGCTGTCTCTCTCTCTCTCTCCTAGAAATAAAAATAAAACATTTAAAAAAAAATAGAGGTCAGGACCCAATTATCAAGACATTCAGCATTAGATTAAGATGATTTAATAGTTGAGAGCATAACAATTAGTTCTCGTCTTTATATTCCAAATCCTCTTTACAATTTTTTAATTTATTTTTGAGAGACAGAGAAAAAGAGAGAGTGAGAGAGAGAGTGCAAGCGAGCAGGGAAGGGGCAGAGAGAAAGGGAGACACAGAACCCGAAGCAGGCTCCAGGCTCTGAGCTGTCAGCACAGAGCCTGAAACAGGGCTTGAACTCATGAACTGTGAGATCATGACCTGAGCCAAAGTTGGATCCTTAACCGACTGAGCCACCCAGGAGCCTCCCAAACCCTCTTTAAATAGGTAAAGTCTTTAATATTCAAAGAATATTGAAGGGATCTAAAAAGTAACATGGATCAGAGAGAGAAACGGGAAATTACTTAGCAACTGCCTCCTCTTTATAGATTTTGAAGTTGCCCACGTTGTTTATTAGAGCTGAAAAGATGTCTGTTGTCAGAAGGGAGTGGGCTACATCTGAAAAGCATTTGTCTTCCTTTCCATTTCTCTTCAAAGATTTGACTGGTCTTTTATTTTTCTGGCTCAACAAATGACTTAACAAGTCAGAGCCATTGCTGTGCAAACTGAGAGACAGAAAACACAGATTACAGAAGATTCGCAGTGATATGGTGCATGCTTGAAAAATGTCTTCCGTAATCTGGGATAGCATTTCTGACTTAAGGCTGATGCCTCTGCTTGGGCAGTCACCTGCGTGGACTGCCCTACCTTGCTGAGTGGCTAAGGTTTTGGCCGACACCTGCCAGACACCCATCTAGGCCAAGTCCCTGGTATTAGCATACTTTGAGAGGTTTATTTGGCTCTCTTCACTTTCCTCTGGCTTTTAAGAAATTGAAAAGTAGTTTGGACCACTTTAAACCAATTCCGTTTTCACACTGTGATTTTAGACACCCTCATTTGTCTCTTGTCAAACACAATGGTGTTTCTTTTAGGCAATTTTATTTGTGCTCCAGCTTTTATTAGTATCTTAACTTTACTTAGCTGTACTTGTTTGATGTGAATAAATTTTTGGTTTTGATTGCCTGCTTAAAATGAAGGATTGATCTCAGCAGTCCATCAGAAATCTAAGCTATTTGGTCAGGCATTGGAAGCTACAAAAGCCATTATCTTTTGAAGACAGGATACTTGATGGTGTTTCAATAAGTGATTTAGAGAGAGCAGCATTCTTGGTTTACATTAATCAATTTGCACAGTGTATATATTCGATGCCTTTGAGAATACAGGAATAGGACAGAGACAACTGAATAGACATGACATAAACAATGATTCAATGTATTAAAATACTATCAAAAAAGCACCATATTTTTATTAGCCATATGCCAACCATCCAAGTGGTAGGGTTTTTTCTGTTTGTTTTTTTTAATGTTTTATTTACTTCTAAGAGAGAGAGAAAGAGACACAGACAGCATGAGCAGGGGAGGGTCAGAGAGAGAGGGAGATACAGAATCTGAAACAGGCTCCAGGATCTGAGCTAGCTGTGAGCACAGTGCCCGATGCGGGGCTCAAACCCATGAACCGTGAGATCATGACCTGAGCCGAAGTCGGACGCTTAACCGACTGAGCTACTCAGGTGCTCCCCAAGTGGTAGGCTTAAAGAAAAACTTTGAAGGATATCTGATGAATTATTGATAGGAAGTATCTCCTCCAATATCAAGTCTCAGATGGATTTTGAAGTGTGTCTGCAGAGGTCATTTTAGTCTGTTCCCATTACTTATTGTTTATGCTGATTTTTATTCATGGAGCCTTGTCTTCTTTTGTACCTGATTATCCTTTATTTTTCCCTGGCCATTGTATTTGAACAATTGTTGGAAGAAACAGACTTTCACCAAGAAGGATTTGCATTTGCTTCTGCTGGGTGCCTATTGACACTAGAAATTTGAGATCGCCTCAGTTGAACTTTAGAAATAAGATGACCTGCCTACCCATCAGTGGGTGCTGGACTTTAAGCCTTATCTCCCTAACCCTCAAAGGTATTTCAAAGTTCTTCTCAGACTCTCAGACTCTCAGTTGCCTCCTCTGGAATCACCCAATACCCTAAGGATCAATTAGAAAGTACTTAAAGTTCTGTAGGCCATAAGGTCCCTGTTATACCCACTTAACACTACTATTGTGGCATGGAAGTAACCACAGATACTATAGAAATAAATGGGTGAGTCTATGTTCTAATAAAACTTTAAATACAAACATAGGAGGTGGGTGGAATATGGCCTGTTGGTCATAAATTACCAATCCAGCCATAAAAATAAAATGGCTCTATATGTCCAGCCACCTCCCAAAATTCCAGCCTATCCCAAATGTTAGCACAGTAAATTTATGCTATCTTGTTAGCTTCCAAATACCTCTGAGCAGAAGATTTTTATATTTTAATCAGCTATCCTAGTTGTTTTAAGTGGGATGATTAGTCCAAAGTACATGGCCCGCCATTGCTTGAAACGCAAGTACCCTTTATAGGATTTTGGATCAAGAAAAGTCCATGAAAGGAAAATCCATTAATTCTAAGAAAATTTATAATTTCTACTGGTTAGAATTCAAATAACTATCTTACTTTGTCAGAGGAAGTATATTTTTTTAAACCTGTAAGGGCTCAAAGCATCCCCATTAAGATCAGGAACAAGGCAAACATGTTCCCACTAACTAATCCTTTCAACATCATACTAAAAGTGCTAACGAATGCAATAAGACAAGAAAATGAAATACAAAATGTATACAGATGGGAGGGAAGATATAAAACCATCTTTATTCACAGAAGACATGATTGTCTATGTAGAAAAATCTAAAAGATGAGCAATGACAGAAATCCTGAAACTAAAAAGTGATTATAGCCAGGATGCAGGATACACGATTAATATACGAAAGTCAAGCACTTTCCTATATACCACCAATGAATATGTAGAATTTGAAATTAAAAACACAATAGCATACATTAGCATCCCCAAAATGAAATACTTCAATATAGATCTAATACATTATGTACAAGATTTATTTGAGGAAAAGTTTTAAAACTCTGATAAATTAAATCAAAGAACTAAATAAATGGAGATTTACTCCATGCTCATAGACAGGAAGGAAGACTCAATATCTTCAAAATGTCAGTTCTTCCCAACCTGATTTATAGAGAGAATGCAATTCCAGCCAAAACCCCAGCACGTTATTTTGTAGATATAGACAAACTGACTCTAAAGTTTATATGGAGAGACAGATCCAGACCAGCCAACACAATATTGAAAAAGAACAAAGCTGGGGGACTGACACTACCCAACTTCAAAACTTACTATACTGGGGCGCCTGGGTGGCTTAGTCGGTTAAGCGTCCGACTTTCGCTTAGGTCATGATCTCGCAGTTCGTGGGTTTGAGCCCCACATCGGGCTCTGTGCTGACTGCCAGGTCAGAGCCGGGAGCCTATTTCGGAGTCTGTGCCTCCCTCTCTCTGACCCTTCCCTGCTCACGGTGTCTCTCTCTCTCTCCTAGAAATAAATAAAAATATTTTAAAAAAACTTACTATAAAGCTATAGTAACCAACACAATATGATATTGCTAGAAGAACAGACAAAAGATAAATGGAACAGAATACAGAGCCCAGAAATATACTCACATAAATATAGTCAATTCATCTTTGACAAAGGAGCAAAGACAATACAATGGAGAAAAATAGTCTTTTCAACTAATGGTGCTAGAATAATTGGACATCCACATGCAAAAAACGTATCTAGACACGACCTTACACACTTCACAAAAATTAACTCAAAATAGACACAGACCTAAATGTAAAATATAAAACTATAAAATTCCAGGAAAATAACATAGGGGAACACCTAGATGACCTTGGGCAAGGCAATGACTTTTTAGATGCAACACCAAAGGCATGATCCACGAAAGAAATAGTTGACAGTTTGGATTTCATTAAAATTAAAGTTTCTACTGTATGAAAGACAATGTCAGGAGAAAGACAGGACAAGCCAGATTCGGATAAAATATTTGCAAAAGACCCCTGATAAAGAACTATTATCCAAAATATACAAAGAATTAAAATTTTTAAAAAAATTAAAAATTACAAATCTGCCAGACATGAACAGATACCTCAGCAAAGAAAATATACAGGTGAAAAATCAGTATATGAAAAGATGCTCTACATCATACATTATCAGGGAATTGCAATTTGAAACAATGATCTATCAAACACACCTTTTTAAAATTGCCAAAATCTATTATCCTGACAACACCAAATGCTGGTGAGGATGTGGAGCGACAGGAACTCTCATTTATTTCTTATGGAAATGCAAAATGGTAGTCACATTGGAAGACAGTTGGCTGAATTTCTGCAAACCTAAACATACTCTTTCCATACCATTCAGCAACCACACTTCTTGGCATTTACCAAAAGGAGTTAAAATTTGTGTCTATACAAAAACCTGCACATGGATGTTTGTAGCAGCTTTATTTATACTCCCCAAATTTGGAAGCAACCAGGATTCTCCTTGGTAAGTGAATGGTTCAATAAACTGTGGTACATTCAGAAAATCAAATATTATTCAGCATGAAAAATAAATGAGTTATCAAGCCATGAAACCATGTGGGGGAAAGTTAAATGCATATTACTAAGTGAAGAAGCCAATCTGAAAGGCTATGTACTGGAGGATTCCAACTATATGACATTCTGAAAAGGCAGAACTATGAAGATGGTAAATATATCTATGGTTTTCAGGAGTTGTTTAGAGTGGGGAGAATGAGTAGGCAGAGCACAGAGGATTTCTGGGACAGTGAAAATATCATGTAGGATACTATAATGATAGATATATGCCATATATTTTTCTCTAGAACCATAGAATATACAACGCCAAGACTGAAACCCAATGTAAACGATAGACTTTGGGTGATGATGATGTTTATCAGTTGCATCAGTTGTAACAAATGTTCCTGTCTTGTGGGCATATTGATAATAGGAAGGCTATGCAAGTGTAGGGGCCGGAGGTATATAGGGAAATGCAAATCAAAACCAAAATGATATATCACCTCATGCCTGTCAGAATGGCTAAAATCAAAAACAGAAGAAACACATGTTGGTGAGGATGTGGAGAAAAAGGACCCCTTGTGTATTGTCAGTGGGAATGCAAACTGATGCAGAGACTGTGGAAAACAGTATGGAGGTTCCTCAAAAAGTTAAAAATAGGACTACCATATGATCCAGTATTTGCACGACTGGGCATTTACCCCCAATTATATAAGACAGTAATGCAAAGGAGTACGCGCACCTCTATGTTTATTCTAGCATTATTTACAATAGCCAAATTATGGAAGCAGCCCAGATGTCCATCAACAGATGAATGGATAAAGAAGATGTGATATTTTATATATAATGGCATATTCCTCAGCCGTGAACTCTTGCCATTTGGAACAACATGGGTGGATCTAGAGGGTATAATGCTAAGTGAAATAAGTCAGTCAGAGAAAGACAAATCCCATATGATTTCATTCATATGTGAAGTCTAAGAAACAAAACAAATGTACAAAGATACAAACAAACAAAAAACCCAGACTCAATCAGAGAGAACAAACTGATGGTTACCAGAGGGGAGGTGGTTGTGGGGGATGGGTGAAACAGGTGAAAGGGATTAAGAGTATACTTATGATGAGCGCTGAGTAATGTATAGACTTGCCGAATCACTATATTGTCTATATCGCTATATTATCTTTATCTTCCTCTTAATTTTGCTGTGAACCTAAAAATGCTTGAAAATTGTTTTAGAAGAAATAAAAATAAATAAAAATAAAAAAATTCTTTGGGGGAAAAAACAACATCTAAGGGACTATTTCCCCCCTGGGGTTAATTATCAAATGCCTAGAAATTGTCTTTTATGTCCATGGGTATGAAATTTTAATATTTATTGAGCACTTTTACGTGCTTTCCATTTAATTAACCCCCGAAGCTACAAACGTGAAATATTTTCATTTAATTATCCAAAGCAAGACATCATGGGGATGATCCTGATCTCTGGGAAAGGCCTCCCAACCCATTTATCTTTATCGTCACTAGTTACACTACCGAATATGCCATATGTGACTAGGGTGGCATGTTATATGGACTCCTGAAGGACGGAACAGCTTTCTTAACCGGCTTACTCTTCATAAATAGCTGGAAATTCAAGGTTCCTTTTAAATCTTAGTAATCACAGTGGTGTGCTCCAATTAGCAGTCTAACTCCCTCAGAAACTTAATAGTCTTCTTATCTATTATAGTTAGTCTCATGTGCCAAAAACCTCAACAACAGTTCCATTCAAGAGATATTTCCTAGGGGTGCCTGGGTGGCTCAGTTGGTTAAGCATCCAACTTCAGCTCAGGTCATGATCTCACAGTTCATGGGTTCAAGCCCCCCGTCGGGCTCTGTGCTGACAGCTAGCTCAGAGCCGGCAGCCTGTTTCAGATTTTGTGTCTCCTTCTCTCTTTGACCCTCCCCTGCTCGCCCTCTCTCTCTCTCTCTCAGAAATAAATAAAGCATTAACATTTTTTTAAAAGAAATATTTTCCAGAAATATTTTATTTATTGGCTCTAATGCTTCCAAGTTTCTATGTCAAATTAATGACCAGTTATTGAAGTCAAGGGGGCTCAAAAGGAGAACTACACTTTTAGAGTTTTCCCTTGAGTCATGACTCCCACTGTAAAAGATGTATTGACCATAAAACTGTTAATTTGACCTTTGTTTTGAAACACTTATATCCATTTGTAGAGTTTAACAATAAGTGTGGAGTTTTATTCTCAATTAGCCTCTGCTTCAAGGGTCAGTTTTACTTAAACTGAGTCTTTCAACATCTCTCTTCATTTCATCCTTTACTCTTTATCTTCCAAGAAGTAGTCACCTTTTCCAACATCCTAATATCCCTGATCTCTAACTCACTTTTCTTCTCAGAACTCATTTTTTTTATGATCAAACATTGCCAAAAGCAACTAACTCCTGCTACTAACATTCTGTTTTCCAGTCCCTTCTGAAGCTCCAAGTTCATTATGTACATGAGCTACATTCCAAAATATAACAGAAGACCTATTTGGCAAATGTTTTGTCAATATATCCTCATCTTTTCAGCCTCAGGTGGTAGTTTCCTCTTCCAAACATTGCTGGAATTCAAAGCTAATGTCATTTATCATGGGATTTATTTATTTATTTATTTATTTATTTGGTCATGGTGCTCTACTTCTGGTACTAACATTTGTAACGTTCGGGAAAGGCTGAATTATCCTATAAAGAACAAACACCTCCTAACTCTCAGCAGCTTAAAAAGAACAAGGTGTGTTTCTCGTCTCACTACTTGCCCATTTGGTGTTCACAGGCGTCCCTGCTTCATGTCATTTCCACTCAAGAATGCAAGGGTGATGGAAACCCCACCATCATAAATGTTCAGGTAGCTGCAGCAGGAAAAAGCAAAATGGAGAATTGATCACAATCTCTTAAATGTTTCCACCCCGAAGTAACACATATCACGTCCACTCACATTTCATTGGCCAAAGCAAATGACTGACATACAATGAGCATCACTAGTCTCTGCTATAGGGGAAAGATCCTTCGAGATCTACTTGAATTTCATCATTTGCTACTGGAAACATCTGATACCCATAAAATAGGAATTGCTTTTTCACATAGATAATACTGGCTTAGATCATGGACCAGAAACAGTCTCCTGAACCATATTTCCATCTTTTGACTATGTGGTTTTATTTCAGCTGATTCTTACCAGCCTCTCATATGACACTATAACCTTTAGGATGTTGATACTTCAGGTTTTTTTTTAATATTTTTATTTATTTCTAGGAGAGAGAGAGAGAGACAGCGTGAGCAGGGGAGAGTCAGAGAGAGGGAGTCACAGACTGAAACAGGCTCCAGGCTCTGAGCTGGCAGTCAGCACAGAGCCCGACGCGGGGCTCGAACCCACGAACCGCGAGATCATGACCTAAGCGAAAGTTGAACGCTTAACCGACTAAGCCACCCAGGAGCCCCGATACTTCAGTTTTAATGTGCAATCAACATATGGAAATGACTTACAGTTGATGTATGGCACATGTGAGTTTACAAACATATCTGTCACTAACAAAATTGAATTATGTGACTCTGTATCAATGGCATTAAATTACAGTCATGTAACATGATAGTGGTTGAAAGTTTAATTTTTATCAATGGCCAGTGATAAGCCCAAAATAACAAATCTTTGTAAAGCAGAGAACACCTTATTACACTGAAGACTTTATTTGCAAAAAGATATAAAATATTCAACCACATTAGCCTTTTAAAATTAAGAGGAGCACAAATATCTATATATTAATATATGTAATATGTCCTAAACAATTTTTTTTAACTTAAAGGCTTTTCTTCATATATCCTCAACCACTCTGAATGGTATATTCCGACAGCAGCACAATAATATGGTATGTCAGACCCAAGGAAATAGGTAAATTTATAATGTTCACTTGGAAATAGGAAAATTTATAGTGTTCACTTGGTCTAAAATATATTAAACCTAGGCTCTCAGACCTCCGAACTTTTAACCAATAGAGTCATAGAGTCTATGTCCTCCATATATATTTTATGAGATTTTCCTTTTGGTTGTGTTATTTATTAACACCTTGATATAATGACATATTTTGAAAATGATTTCAAGGTTACCAAGCAATGGCCTTGAAAATATTACAACAAAATGGGAAACACAAAATTTACTTAATATTGTACTAGACTTATCAGGCAAGAGACATTCTCTGTCTGCAACTAACCTACGGAAATGAGTTAAAATTCATGTATGGCACTTACATGTTTACAAGTATATTCATCACTAACAAAATTGAGTTATGGGACTCCATGCTTTTCTAAAGAAGCCGACTTATACCTCCTACTGCTTATCTGGTTTTGTGTTGTGTGGCCTTTTCACATCGTACAGCAGATTGGATAAATTCCCACCAGGCAGTGGTCAAAATGTAGCCAATCCTTAGGCTTGCTAGCAACTTATGATTTACAATCTGATTAAAAAACAAAAACAAAATATGACTTCATCTACTCAGTCACCAGTGAGGTATTTATGTGAAGTCATAGGGATATAATGTTCACCTAATTGGTGGGGGGGTGGGGGTGCTGAAGTTGAGAGTGTGCTAACCAAAGCCATCTTGAAGGCAAAATTATGAAGGGACAGTATAGAAAGACCAAAGAGAATATCTATGCCAAGCAAAGAATAGAGCAATCTGTCAAAGAACTGGACAAAGGGAAAGAAAAAGAAAAAGGGAGTGAAAGTGGAGATCTCCAGTGTAACTACCTTGATTTCTTGACCAGTTTTCACTCTGAGTCACCATATGCCATAAACTCTTTGTTTTGAAATCACTTGAATTGTTCTCTGGTCCTTGCACTTCATATACCCTGAGCTAAAAACAATATCTCATTTTTTAAAAGGCTAAAGATTTTCCATTCCTAAGTACAGAAATGAAATAGAATATCAAAAGGATAAAATAGAAAATACAATCTTGACTTTGAGAACAATATGCTTGAAATTTAGTTTTGGTTTCTATGTTATCACAGAAATAAATGTTCCCACTTAAACATTGTTGTACTTTTATTCGCTCTAGTGTAGAGACTTTAATTACTGTTAATGCCTTATGTTTCATTTTATTGACAGATTTCTACTTTCGGCATGCAACAAGGATTCTTTTTACTTTAATAACATATTGCTTTTCTAGGATAATTACTGAACATCGAGCTCATTGAAGCTTGTTTTATATTGCTGATGGGTTTTCTAAATGTAATTGCATTTCAAGTTGAAATGTCCATATGGACATATTATACTTGGTAATCATTTGAACCCACCTCTCAGCAATTAAATAAAGCAGATTCTATCACACAGATTAACAAACATGTTACTCACATCTTTGTATTGTATTTATAACCGGTTGCACTTAGAATCATCTGTAATCACAAAGCAGTTTGTTACTGTTACTGTCTTTTGTTGTAAGAGTTTTACTGAGCATACAATTCATAGTATAAAATTCACCCATTCAACACGTACAATTCACCGGTTTTGGATGTATTCACAGAGTTGTGGAACCATCACTGCAATAAATTTTAGAGTATTTTCATCGCCCCAAAAGGAAATCCCATACTTTGGTCAAAACTTTCCATTTCCATATCCCTCCATCCCTACCCAACAGCTCATCTATTCTCTGGCTCTACAGACTTGACTATTCTGGACATTTCAATTCATGGCCTTCTATGACTGGTTTCTTTCACTTAGGATAGTTTTCAAGGGTCATCTACATGTAACATGCATCATTACTTTATTCCTTTTTAAGGCTAAATAGCATTCCTTAGTATTTTACCGTATTTTATTTATCCCTTCATTAGTTGACTGATATTTGGCTTGTTTTGACCTTTTGGCTATTATAAATAATATTAATATGAGTATTCATGTACAATTTTTTTGTGTGAGCATGCATATTCATTTCTTTTGGAAGAGTGTGATGGTTGCATCATAGGGTAACTCTATATTTAATTATTTGAGAAATTTCAAGACTGTTTTCCACAGTAATGATATTTATTTCCATTAGTACAAGCAGCCTATGAATGTTCCAACCACTCCAAATCTCACCAACACTTGTTATTGTTAAGTGTTTTTGACTATAGCCATCGCAGTGGATGTAAAGTGGTATCTCATTTTGGTTTTTATTTGCATTATCCTGATGATTAATGATGATGAGCAACTTTTTCTATGCTTATTGGCCACGTATATCTTTAGAGAAAAGTCTACTCAGATTCTTTCCCATTTTCAAATTGGGTTATTTGTCGTTTTACTGTTGAGTCCTGAGAGTTCTTGGTGTGTTCTAGGTGCAAGTCCCTTATCAGATCGGTGATTTGCGAATATTTTCTCCCATTCTGGGAGTTGTCTTTTCACTTTCTTGGTGGTGTCCATTGAAGTACAAAGGATTTTAATTTTGATGAAATAAAATTTATCTATTTTTTCTTTTTGGTTGCTATTTCTGCTGTTTTCTATTCTTATACATTTTTATTTTTAATTTCAGTATATTTAACATACAGTGTTATATTAGTTTCAGGTGTACAATATAGTGATTCGGCAAGTCTATACATTACTCAGCGCTCATCATAAGTATACTCTTAATCCCTTTCACCTGTTTCACTCATCCCCCACAACCACCTCCCCTCTGGTAACCATCAGTTTGTTCTCTCTGATTGAGTCTGGGTTTTTTGTTTGTTTGTATCTTTGTACATTTGTTTTGTTTCTTAGACTTCACATATGAATGAAATCATATGGGATTTGTCTTTCTCTGACTGACTTATTTCACTTAGCATTATACCCTCTAGATCCACCCATGTTGTTCCAAATGGCAAGAGTTCACGGCTGAGGAATATGCCATTATATATATAATATCACATCTTCTTTATCCATTCATCTGTTGATGGACATCTGGGCTGCTTCCATAATTTGGCTATTGTAAATAATGCTAGAATAAACATAGAGGTGCGCGTACTCCTTTGCATTACTGTCTTATATAATTGGGGGTAAATGCCCAGTCGTGCAAATACTGGATCATATGGTAGTCCTATTTTTAACTTTTTGAGGAACCTCCATACTGTTTTCCACAGTCTCTGCATCAGTTTGCATTCCCACTGACAATACACAAGGGGTCCTTTTTCTCCACATCCTCACCAACATGTGTTTCTTCTGTTTTTGATTTTAGCCATTCTGACAGGCATGAGGTGATATATCATTTTGGTTTTGATTTGCATTTCCCTGTTGACAGATGATGTTTAGTATCTTTTCATGTGTCTTTTGGCCATCTGGATGTCTTCTTTAGAGAAATGTCTGTTCATGTCTTCTGTCCATTTTTAAATTGGATTAATTTTGGGGAGGGTGTTAAGTTGTATTTATAGATTCTTTATATATTTGGATACTAGCCTTCTATTGGAAATGTAATTTACAAATATCTTCTCCCATTCACCAGGCTGTCTTTTAGTTTTGTTTGATTGTTTCCTTCACTGCACAGAAGCCTTGATTTTGATGTAGTCCTTATAGTTTATTTTTGCTTTGGTTTCCCTTGTCTCAGGAGACATATCTAGAAAAATGCTGCTGTATCTGATGTCCAAGAAATTACTGCCTGTGCTCTCTTTTAGGATTTTTATGGTTTCAGGTCTCACATTTAGGTATTTAATCCATTTTGCGTTTTTGTGTATGGTGTAAGAAAGTGGCCTAGTTTCATTGTTTTGCACATGGCTACCCAGTTTCCCAACATCATTTGCAGAAGAGACTGTCTTTTCCCATTGCATATTCTTTCCTCTTTTGTTGAAGATTAACTGACCATGTAACTGTGGGGGGTTTTCTGAGTTTTCTACTTTGGTCTACTGCTCTCTGGGTCTATTTTTGTGCCAGTTCCATACTGTTTTGATTACTATGGCTTTGTAATGTATCTTGAAATCTAGGATTGTGATACTTCCAGTTTTGTCCTTCTTTTTTAAGATTTCTTTGGTTATTTGGGGTCTTTTGTGGTTTCATACAAGCTTTAAGACTATTTGTACTAATTCTGTAAAAAAATGTTGTTGATATTCCTGCTGTCTTTAAACCAAAATGTCAGATTAGTCTAAATAGTGAAACCATTCTTCCCCCATGGCTATAGTCACAATTTTAACATTTGTTTCTCCAATCCCTAAATAATGGAATCAATTCACTTATATTTCCTCTCTTTATGAAGACCAACATTGCTTTTAACCTTAGAATAAAATTTCAAGTCACTAGTAAGTTTATTTTCTTACAGGTATGGAAAGGTTTAAGTGACTTTTTTTTTTTTTTACTATAGTAAAGTTTGCTTTATGATTATGTAAACCCGACATATTTGAATTATTGCAAGGCTTAGTAGTTTAGAGGGGGTTTTGGCAATCCATAGATGTTGTAGGAAATTCTTCATTGTTTTTGTCTACCTTTGATCTGTTTAATAAATCCTAATGCTTTATGGAAACAAAAGACCACATGAGATGTCAATCTAAGCATGAAGGATTGTGGCAGCCATGAATACGCACCAGATAGATATCCCACTGTGGGCAGCACAGTTGAGTGATAGTCCCAGCTGCTGCTTGTCTGGATTCACCACCGTGTCAGTGCCAAGACCACACTTTCCCAGGAACGTTCATGGCCACTGACTGAACATGGCAATGATACTATTTCTGGCCCATTTCTGTGGGGCATGGGATTCCGTTAATGGGCAGTTTGGTTTGTGGACTCTCCATAAACCAGGCCAAACCATGTTAAAACTCCACTGCTCTCTGAGATTTTTCCCACAAACCCTACTTCATTCCACTCTTTCTTAATAGGCATCAGAGTCTGAAGCGTCTCTCTGCCTACCTGTTTCACAGGCTGTAACCTTGCTGTGCCTACTTCTGCTTCCTCCCTATTTATCCTTCATAGAATCCAATCATTTTATTTTATATTTAATTGCATCTTGGAGTGCGCCCCTCAAAAGACTTCAACTGACACAGTGATGTTACATAGCTTCCTCCAAATGATAAAAATGAATATAAATTCTGGCTGTGACATGGAAAGCCTTAATGGGATAGAGGGTCAGAGTGATTATTTGAACTACCAGTCAAGATTTACATAAAATTAGTCCCCAGGAGAGAGATGGTAAGGCACATTTTCACACATATCCACAGGGGTCACAGCTTTTAAGGGAAAGAGAATACAGGAGAGAAATCTGTAAGTTCAGAGGAAATAAAAATATGCTCCAAGATGTAATAACGGAAGTTGAAGCTATAGCCACTGAGGAGATGTCAGTTATCACCAGCCATTTTGAATATAAGAAAAGTGTAAAGGGCCTAATACTATAGCACTTGAAGGAAATTGAATGTCTTGTTACTCTGCAAAAATAATTTCCTGCCCCTCAGGGATCCGTACAAACAGTATTTAGATGGGTGGCTGCTCGCTGTGAGAAGGGGATGAAAATGCTTCACCTGATCTAAAATGAAAGAAGGACGCTCTGTAGTTGATTTTATATTTAAGAGCACATTAACACAGGATTCTGGTTAAGGGGACAGACTCTGAAGTCATATGTGAACTCAAGATGTGGCTCGCACACACAAAAGATGTAGCAGAGACCTAGCATTACCAGTGTGCGGTGAGGGTAATCCTACCTACTTTATGAGGATACTGGGAAGAGAATATGGGATGATACATTCAGTGTGAAGGGTGCATGCCAGGTCCTCAAACCATATTAAATCTGAAAGAAAGGAAAAGATGGCATCGATGAAAACATGGCTATACAAAAGCAAGTAGTGAACGGTAAGGTAAACATAGTAGAATTCCTAGCTGGGCTTCCAAGGCATGCCCCAATATGCACACAGAGCCCCTCAGAAAAGACATGCGAAGATTACTGGCTCCAGGCATTTCAGGAAATTTCTGCTGATTAGCTGACTATTAAGCTGACTGAACAGAGAGTTCAGAGTCCACACAAGAAAAAGGATACAGAATTAATAGTGCAGAAAAGTCACTAAACAAACTACAACAACCAGCAGCAAAAACGAACCCTAGGAAGGAGAGAGAATCTGATTTTCAGGGTTGTCATGGTATATAAAATATATACTGTACATTTTACAAATATATATACACAGTACACACACTATAAACATACAGTATACATAAAATATATAATTATACGTAAAATTTTGTGCAAAACAATCACATAAGATAAATAGAAAACAAATAGCAAAACAGCAAAGGTAAATATAACCTTATCAGTAATGACATTAAATTTTTTAAAGTTTATTTTTATTTATTTCAAGAGGGGGAGAGAGAGAGAGAGAGGGCTAGAGGCAGAGAGAGAGGGAGACAGAATACCAAGCAGGCTCTACGCACTGTCAGCACAGAGTCTAATGTGGGGTCGAACTCACAAACTGTGAAATCATGACCTGAGCTGAAATCAAGAGTCAGATGCTTAACCGACTGAGCCACCTAGGTGCCCCGATAACATTAAACTTAAATGTAATAAAACTCCAACTAGAAGGAAGAGATGTTCAGACTGGATAAAAATAAATGATCTAACTACATGCTGTCTACATACAGTAGACATATAGTGTCTACTCACTTTAGATTCAAGGACATAAATAGGTTGACAGTAAAGAAATGGCAACAGATAGGCCATGAAACCAGTAACCAAAAGACTTTAAGACAAAAATTACTATTAGGGAAAAACGAGCACATTTTGTAATGATTTTAAAAAGTCAATTCATCAAGAAGATATCACAATTATAATGTTTAACAACAGAGCCCCAAAAGACTTGAAGCAAAACGGACAAAATTGAAGGGAGAATAATTAAAGAATTATAGTTGGAGTCTTCAATGCCCACTTGCAGTAACAGAACAACCACAAGTCTTAACAATTCCACTTGTATTAATGGATACAACAGCTAGACAGAAGATGAACAAGGAAGGAAGTAGCAGACTTTAACAACCTATAAACCAAGTAGTTCTAACAGACATCCATTGAATCCTCCACCCAACTACCATAGAATCCACATTCTTCTCAAATGCACATGGAACATTCTCCAGGACAGACCGTAGGTTAGGCCATAAAACAAGTCTCAATTAAGAGGACTGAAATCATGCAAATCTTGTTGTCTGACCAGGGGATTAAAGTTAGAAATTATTTCCAGAAGTAAGTTTGAGAAATTCACAAATATGTGGAAATAAAAGCATGGTTAAATAAACAGTGACTCAAAGAAGAAATAAAAAGAGAAGTTAGAAGTATTTTAGGATTGAATAAAAACAGGGGTGCCTGGGTGGCTCAGTCAGTTAAGCGTCCGACTTCAGCTCAGGTCGTGATCTCACGGTTCATGGGTTTGAGCCCCATGTCGGGCTCTGTGCTGACAGCTAACTCAGCCTAGAGCCTGCTTCAGATTCTGTGTCTCCCTTTCTCTCTGACCTTCCCCTGTTCATGCTGTCTCTCTCTCTCTCTCTCAAAAATAAAGAAGACATTACAAAATTTTTAAAAAAAGATTGAATAAAAACAAAAGCATTCCATGTTACAATTTATATGCAATGCAGTTAAAGTTATACTTAGAGGGAAATTTATATTTGTACATGCTATGCTAAATAAGAAAGATCTCATGTCAGTAACCTATGTTCACACCTTAAGTAACTAGAAAAAGAAAAATAAGCCAACCCAAAGCAAGCAAAAAAAGTAATGGTAAAAATTTTTGCATAAACAAATGAGGTAGAATATCGTAAACAATAAAGAAAAATCAGTAAAACTAAAAGTTGGCTTTTTGTAAAAAATCAACAAAATAGATAACCCTTAGCTAGACTGACCAAGAAAAAAATAAGGAAAACTCAAATTACTAAAATTGGGAATAAAAATGGTACAATATTACAAACCTTAAAAAAAAAAAGAGGATTATTACAGAATACTATGGATGGCTGTATGTCAAAAAGTTAGATAACCTAGATGAAATGGATATATTCAAAGTAGGACACAAACTTCTGAAATTAACTTAAATAGAAAATCTGAATATACTTATAACAAGTAAAATGATTTAATTAGTAATCAAAGAACTTCTTACAAAGAAAAGTCGAGGACCAAATGTTTTTACTAGTGAATTTTATCTAAAGTTTAGGAAAGAATTAACACCAATCCATCTCAAATTCTTCCAAAGTATAGGAGAAAAGAGAACACTTCCCAATTCATTCTATGAAATCAATGTTATCTGATAACTACACCCAAAAGAACATCGTATGAAAATAAAACTACAGACCAGGACGCCTGAGTGGCTCAGTTGGTTAAATGGACAACTTTGACCCAGGTCATCATCTTGCAGTTCATGAGTTCCAGCCCAGCGTTGAGCTCTGTGCTGACAGCTAAGAGCCTAGAGCCTGCTTTGGACTCTGTGTCTCCCTCTCAATCTGCTCCTCCCTCACTAGTGCTCCATCTTTGTCTCTCTGTCAAAAATAAATAAACATTAAAAAAAAAAAGTTAAAGTTAAAAAGATAAAATCCACAATGTCAAAATCAAGAAATAAATCTACCTGGGAATCTACAAACATTATTGAAAGACATTAAAGAAACCTTAAATAAATAAAGAAAATACATACACCCTATCCATATATTAGAATGTTCAATATCATAAACTTACATTTCTCCAAAATTTAATCCATAGATCCAATGCTATTCACCATCAAAATCCTGGTTTTCTTTGTGTTTGTGGGAACTGACAGTTTTTTTTCTAAAATTTCTATGCACAGTGTAATATTTGTGCAGGGTTATCAAATAGACTAGTGGAACAGACCGAAGCTCAGATTCAGACCCACATATGTAGACACAAGTAAGTTATAACACAGCTGCCATAGCTCAGGAGTGCGGCAAGAATAATCTTTTTTTTTTTTTAATTTTTAGTTATTTAGTTGGGAGAGAGAGAGAGAGCATGAGTGGGGGTGGGGCAGAGTGAGAGAGAGAGAGAGAGAGAATGAATCCCAAGCAGGCTCCACACTGTCAACTCAGAGCCCTACTCGGGGTTTGAACTATAAAACTGTGACACCAAGAGTCAGACACTCAACCTGCTGAGCCACCCAAGTGCCCCTACACTTACTTGCATTATTTATAAAAGCTTTGCCCTTCTTTTAGTTTTTCTTAAAGCAGATTCTGAGAAAAGATTTGAATTCAGGTAGTTTATTTGGGAAGTGATCCCCAGAAATACAAATTGAAGAAACAAGAAGGAGACAGAGAAAAAGGGGCAGAACTAATAGTTTGCTTTATTAAAGTGACTAGTATTCTCGGTAACTGGGGCCCGCTTGTACTATGAGGAAGTACATAGAATTCAACACTGTCCTTCTAAAAGACTGCTGTCCCTCATTGGTTGACAATTGACTATGGGAAAATTAGCTCTTGTGCTCTCCTGAGCTGTCCTGCTAGCAAGCAAAGCCATCAACTGAGGCTTTGGGAAAAGACCTGGAGCAAAAGCAAAAAAAAAAAAAAAAAAAAAAAAAAGATCCCAAATGGCTGTTGACACTGATTCACGTGGGTTGCTTCCGGTTCCATCATGCAGTGGCACTGCTGACCACAGCTGCCACTTTATTTTTTTTTTTTTTTTTTTTTACAAATAGTTTATTGTCAAATTAGTTTCTACATAACACTCAG
>NW_024082970.1:23651-57702 GCF_003009895.1 Hyaena hyaena | reverse complement strand
TGACAATAAACTATTTGTAAAAATAAATAAATAAATAAATAAATAAATAAATAAATCCTCTATTACGTTAGGAAAGAGACTGCTTTCCTAAATCAGAAAAGTTGATTTCCAAGTCATGCCCTCTTATCTCTACTGCCTTGTAACCTGAAGAAGAACTAAACTTCATCAGGGTATGGCTCCTCTGGAAATCAAGGTGGGAAAAATAGTCGATATTCCAACACAGATTTGGTGGAGACTCTGAGCCAAAAGAAGACTCTGTGATTATCTAACCAAGGTACTTTTGAGAAAGAAAAGGTGTTAATTACTTGAGAACAAAAGGCATAAAATGGGACATGCGGCCACGCTAGTGATAAGGTAGTTTGAGAAACTAAATTTCTCAGTATGCCCTGCCACTTGAAAGTCAAAAGGCCTGACTGGAGCAAAGCACCCTGGTACCTGTGGTTAGCACCATTCTGACATGGAGGCTTCCACCTTACACGGGATACTTAATCAGACACAGAACACAACACCTGAGGTGAAATTTCAATCGATATTATGTCTGGGTGGTTCCTCTCTCTCCCTCACAACTGAAGTTTGCAAAGAGGTGGAGCTGGTAGAGTTGTCCACTGGTCAAAGATCCTGTTTCTTCTTGGTTTGGTGCTGCCTTTGCCTCCTCACATCACCAGCTTTCCCACTGCCACTAGACTTTTGAGGTATGGTGGGCCAGGCTTTTCCCTCCCGACTTCAGCCAACTCGTGCAACTTCATGGTGGCTTAAGTATCTTCCACAGAGGAATGTCCAGTTTTTCCAATCTGGATGTCCAAGTTCAGAAGCTTCTTGGTGAGATGCTTCAGAGACATGGTAGCATTCTCAAGGCAGTCAGCCTTCCATTTGAGGGCTGGGAGAATATGGGAGGTGTTGCAGGTGAGGGACTTGGTGTAGAAATACTAAAGGGCTTTGAGGTTGTAGATGGAATGCCGCACCACTATCTTCTCTGTGAATATCTTCAAGATCTTGGTCTGAGTGATCTTGAAGGGTGTAGCATTCATCATGTGTTACTTCCAGATGCCACTTCACTACGTCCAGTAGTCCACAATGCGGCAGGGGGGGAAGGATGTACTCATCATAAAGCACATCTCCATGGTAGTTGACAGTGCTACATTAAGCCAAGGAACTTACATGCCCCTTGGGTCCTGTGCCCATCATCTCACAGTCAATTGCCACCATCTTCCCTGGCATCTTCTAGGATGTTCCAGAACATTTATTCTCTGAATGAATTGGGCCGAGTTCTGTAGAGCATTCTTCTGAGTAGGGTTCTTCTGGGATCCTTACTTCTAAAGGCAAGTTGAGTGGCTCCTAATCTTTGGAAGGGCACTCTGGAACTCCCATTTTGGACTTTACTATTAGATCAAGGTTTTTATTTGTCCTGTTTATAATTTTGATACATAGGGTTCTGAAATTTCCTAACATACAATTCAGACTCCATCCATCTGTATTTCTATTTTAATTTTCAATGATTTATGCAATGGCTGTGCTTTCATAGCATGAAGTTTCTACTGGAGAGGGAGTGTGTGTATGTGTCTGTGTGTCTAGTGGGGAGGCAGGGGTTTCCAGATTCTCACAGAGTACATCTTTCAAATGGAGACACGAATGAAAGCATAGTTACAAAATCAGGAGACCACATTCTACATTGATAGAGCAGGTTCTCTGAAGCTCATAACTCTACCAAAGAGGAGTCAAGTTATAGGGCTGACACACTGCTGCATTCATGATTCCATTTCCCTCTAGTTAGGTGTTGAGATTGTAGTTTTCGGCCAGTTTCTGAGAATTATTATGCTCTTTTTTGTTCCTTCACTGGGACTTTTAGAACCTTAAGGTAGTTGATAAAAAGAATGTTCATGTATATCTAACAACATGAAAGGCCTTTTGTGAGCTCCATAGGAAAGAAACACTTCATATTTAAGAAGGAAAAATTAGAAAAGAGGATTCTTTCTCTCTGTCATTTCTCTCACAGACAATTATATCTCTCCTGCTGGTAACTTTTGAGATAAGGAGATTTGTATGAGTTGCCATGAAATTCATTACCATACATATGTGCTCTGAAAATACAATTGCAAACACTCTTCATGTGTGTCACATTTACAATAATTATCCCAATAAAATATTATCCACAAAATGACTGAAAAGAACTCCAAGTGAGAAAAGAGATGTTTTTTTCATTATTGGATCATATATCAGAGCTTAGGACAATCATGTTACATAAGCCAAATACAGCCTTCTCATGAGTGACACAATTACCTTTTCACTTGAGAATGTCCACTCCTAGCCAAAAGGCCTTTCCAAGCAAGTTCACAATCCACCCAGCTCTCCAGAGTTTTCATGCTCCTTTACTATGCTGAAGAACAGCATAAATGTGGGAGTTAGAGATGTAGGGGTCTACGTTTGGCTCTGTGAACAATCCATGGCATAATTTTAATGGGTCTCAACTTTCTGGTCTATACAATAAGGCAAACAACACTACTTGAACACAGCAACATTTGGGCTTTCTGTTGCAAAAAAGTTTAAATGTGGTAATGAATATTAACATAGTTTTAAATGTATAAAATGTAGTATAAATGCAAGATGAAATTATTCTTTTTAACTCCACAGGAGAAAGAAGATCCAGTGGGGAAAATTACCATTACCCATTCCTCCCCACCCCTGGACCCTCATCAACCCTCAGTTTGTTCTCTGTATTTAAGAGTCTCTTACAGTTTGCCTCCCTCTCTGTTTGAAAATATTTTTCCCCTTCCTTTCCCCCATGGTCTTTTGTTAAATTTCTCAAATTCCACATATGAATGAAAATATATGATATCTTTCTCTGACTGACTTATTTCACTTAGCATAATACCCTCCAGTTTCATCCTCCAATATTGTTGCAAATGGCAAGATTTCATTCTTTCTCATTGCAAAGTAGTATTCCACTGTATATATAAACCACATCTTTATCCATTAATCAGTTGATGGATATTTGGGCTCTTTCCATAATTTCTCTATATCTTAAGCTAGTTACTTCTCCTTATGTTTGATTTTCTTTATTTCTTGGATTCTTTTTATTTGATGTTGGAATTTTATTTCCATCTTCCATATCCTATAGCTTTTCTTTCATATTTTCTATCTCTTTACCCTTTCCTGCTACCTTCTGGGAACGTTCTTCAATTTTATATTTAACTCTTTAATTTGTTCCTTAGCTAAATTTATACTGGTATTGACTCCATCGGTCATATTTTTTAATTTCAATTATTATTTTTTATGAACAGAATTTCCACTTACATTCATGACAGAGAAACTGGCACTGGACTTGTCATCCTACCATAAATAACTAGAAACCTGAACAAAATATAGGAGACAGTTGTTTTCAGAGAATAGACAACAGGCAGTGTAAGACTGCAATTTTTTAAAAATAGTTTATTGTCAAGTTGGTTTCCATATAACACCCAGTGCTCATCCCCACAAGTGCCCTCCTCTACGCCCATCACCCCCTTCCCCTCCCCCCCACCCCCATCAGCCCTCAGTTTGTTCTCGGCATTCAAGAGTGCAATTTTTGAAAGAAGGAAAACAAGTGAGGT
The DNA here is from genome assembly GCF_003009895.1 of Hyaena hyaena. Taxonomy (NCBI): domain Eukaryota; kingdom Metazoa; phylum Chordata; class Mammalia; order Carnivora; family Hyaenidae; genus Hyaena; species Hyaena hyaena. Next base: position 54,115 of record NW_024082970.1, on the reverse strand, counting down.
AATCTCTACTATTGTCTCAGCTTGTTGCCTAGAGGCAGTTTCTGGACAACAGCATAGGGATGGAAAGTCCAAGCACAACACGGTTATCTTGCTGATTTGAAGAGTCAGAGATCAGAATTCAGGAAGGCTGAGGCAACTATAATTAGTGGAGCAGAGTAGTGGAGAGGAGAGAGCTATGCAAAGAAAGAATTATAGAAATTGGTTTAGCAGCTCCCTTGAATTTTTGATACATACTTAGCTCGGCACACATAAAGCAAAATTCCAATGAGAATGGGCAAAGAACAACTGCTAGGAAGCTGTAAGCTGAACAATTCCTAGAGCTCATACAGTACTAGGAAATGTTTGATTTCCAGCCAGACCAGAGAAATGTTGAGAATCCATATATTTAAGTAGAGACCCCAGGATGATCACATATTAGTAGTAGTGCTAACCTAGCCCTTCGGTAAAATCTATCCTAGGCTTACCATAACAAAACTTATAAACAAGCCTTGAAAGTTTGAAGCTGATCTAGAACTGACTTAACTGCCTCCCAAGACAAAATTCAACATTCTTTAACATAAAAGTAAAATCTAGGCTCTCAACAATAAAACATTCACAATATCTAGCAACCAATTAAAAAGACTACTACACAAGTGAAGAAGCAGGAAAGTATGACCTATAACCAGAAGAAATATCAGACAACATAAAAAGACACAAAAAACATGGGCACCTGTGTGCCTCAGTCAGTTAAACATCCGACTTTGGCTCAGGTCATGATCTCATGGTCTGTGAGTTCAAGCCCCGCATCCGACTCTGTGCTGACAGCTTAGAGCCTGGAGCCTGCTTCAGATGCTTGTCTCCCTCTCTCTCTATCCCTTCCCTACTCATACTCTGTCTCTCTCTTTCTCTCTCAAAAATAAATAAACATTAATAAAAATTTTTAAAAAGACACAGAATGACAGAGAGGATGGAATTAGCAGACAAAAATTTAGAATACCTAATAAAATATTAAGGTTAAGGTTAAAGGAAGGGTCTCAGGTTAAAGGAAAATATTGACATAAATAGGAAAGAAATGGAAAGTATAAGAAAGAGGCTATATAATATTTGAAATGGAAATTTCACTCTGTAGGATTGATAGCAAATTAGACACTCTAGAAAATGAGTAAATTTGAGGACATAGCTGTGGAAACTATCCAAATTGAAACTTAAGAAGGAGAAAAAATGAGGGGCCCCTGGGTAGCTCAATAGCTCAGTCGGTTAAGCGTCTGACTTAGGCTCAGATGATGATCTCATGGTCCATGTGTTCAAGCCCCATGTTGTGTTCTGTGCTGACAGTTCAGAGCCTGGAGCCAGCTTTGGATTCTGTGTCTCCCTCCTTCTCTGCCCCTCCCCTGCTTGCACTCTGTCTCCAATCTTTCCTTCTCAAAAATAAATAAACATTAAAAAATTTTAAATAGAAGGAAAAAATGTGAAAAAAGATGAGCACAGTCTCAGTGACATGTGGGTCAATATTAAGTAGTCTAACCTATAAGCAATTGAAGTCCCAGAATGGAAGGTTCAGAGAAAATATTTGAAGAAATAATAGCTGAAAGTTTTCCAATTTGATAATAACTGTAAATTCACAGATCGAAAAAATTCCACAAGCCTGAGCAGTATAAAAAAAAAAAAGAAAAACATGTATAGGCACACCATAATCAATATGCTGAAAACTGGTACATTAAAAAAATCCTAAATGCAGACAGGAAGAGAAAGGATACCTTATATATAAGGGAATAAAGATAAGAATGAATACTGACTTCTCGTCAGAAAAAAAATAAGCTGAAGAAGAATTCTATATCCAACGGGGGAAAAACTTCAAAACTAAAAACCAAAGAAATGCTTTTTCAGGCAAACAAATGCTGAGAGAATTTGTCACCAGGAAACCTGAACCAAAAGAAATGTTATACCCAGTGCCTAGATCTTGGTTTCTAATATCATTCTTCAATAAAAGGAACCAGAGCTCTTTGTACAAAAAGCAGGCTCTAAGGCTGGAGATGGGAGTAGACAAGATAAGCCTGGAGCTTCTTGTAATACCAGAAGTAAGGTAGTGTTAAAAAAATGATTGCTTCAAAGAGAAAGCAATCAACTGAAAGAGCTCCTAGTGGCCAAAGTGGGGATTGTGTGAAAAAGAAAATAAACTAATATTATATTATAACCCAAATTATAAAATAAATATCCATAAGCCCATATTGGTATAAATAAAAGATTTAGTAAAAAATAAATAGAGGATAATATACCCATAATAAACCTCCCATATATAATAATTCTAAATAAGTTAGGTACATTAGTCTCCATTCAAGGAGGTAGAGCATAAATCCCACTCCTCAAATGTGAGTTGCACAAAATAACTCCCTTCCAAAGATAACAGTATGGAAAAAGAGGAGAAAGAATAACTTCATAGTGGAGAAACCTAACAAACACTGGTTCAGACAGATATCAAGGTTAATATCATCAATGATAAATCATGCTGATTCCATGTACACATGATAGGATGTGATGAGTACACAAAAGTGAGTACACTTTTGTGTCTTCCTCCCAAGAGCACACAACCAAACCTAATTATGAGTAAAACATCCTATAATCCAAATGGGGGACAATCTACAAAATACTGAGCAGTATTCATCAAAACTGTCAAGGTCATCAAGAACAAAGAAAGTCAGGGGCTCCTGGGTGGCTTAGTCGGTTAAGCGTCCGACTTTCGCTTGGGTTCAAGCCCCGCGTCGGGCTCTGTGCTGACTGCCAGCTCAGAGCCTGGAGCCTGTTTCACAGTCTGTGACTCCCTCTCTCTCTGACCCTCCCCTGCTCATGCTGTCTCTCTCTCTCTCTCTTCTAGAAATAAATAAAACATTAAAAAAAAAAAAGAACAAAGAAAGTCTGAGTAACCATCACAGCCAAGAGGAGCCTAAAGAGATATGATAACTAAATGTAATGTGGTATCTTGGATGTGTTTCTGGAAATGAAAAAAGACATTAGGTTAACTAAGGAAATTTTAAAAAGTACGATAACAGTAGGGGAAAAGAATGCAAGGTACATGTAAACTCTCTGTATCATCTTTGCAATTTTTTATAAATCTAAATCTATTCCAAAATAAAAATATATTTAAAAAGAAATGACAAGGGAATGTTTTCAGGCTGTAGTAAAATATTATGAAATGGAAACTGAGGTCTATACAAAAGAATGAAGAGTGTCAGAAATGGTAAATATGTACATAAATATATATTTTATGGCTAGTATTTTCTATTTGATCCTTTAAAATTATCATATTTTATTTCATATTACTAATTTATTATCTTAAATGTTTAAATATATTTGCCTTGTATATTTTAAATTATTAGCCCATCTGTTCCAGTAATTCTGTATTGAATGGTATATATTTTCAATTTGTTGTGCTTTTCTATAATAGTCATTCATCCTTCTCAGAGGTCTAAGTATGCTTATTCTTTTTTCTGTGGGTATCAGCTACTGCATCTAATAAATATCAGCTACTGATATAATAAATGTATATCAAAAGCATGTCAAGGGTCAAGGGCCAGGCCCTAGTCTAGTCCTAGTGAAGAGTCCCAGATACCACAGAACTACTGTTACTCCTATATCGTGGCACCTTATGAGGTAATTCTTCTGGTCAGTTGCCTTGAGTTTCAAACCATCAGATCTAAGAGTTTGGAGGGGGAGAGGTGGAGGAATGAATGTCAAAGGGCAACTGGTTAGTCCATCCTTATGCCCATCAAGCCACTCCAGTAAGACTTTTGCATTGCCCATCTACTCATGAGTCTGCTAACACAGGCAGTTTGGCCTATTGCAGCTGATTTTTGCAGTGAATGAGGTAAGCAGAAATTATACTAAGGCTACACACAGGAGCATAAGGAACAGAGTTCTAGAAGTTTTGTTCTGCCCTATCCCATCACCAATGCCTCTGATGATCCTTGGACCAAGCTACAACAATCTATCCTCTACACACATCAGTTCGTGGCAGTTTTCAGTTTCTCCAGGAACTTCTCACAGTGGTATTGCTGTTGTGGTTGTCATTTTTCCTGGAATCTGTGTTTGCCTCTGGCTTCTCTCTCCAGAGTTGATTTTGTGTAGGAATCAAAAGTCCATTTGTCAAGAACTGTTAATGTAACTCTTGTTAGGTGCTTACTCTGTGCATAGAACTTTACTTGCATTAATCTCATTTAATCCTGTCAACATCCCTATGCAGTACAGACTATTATTATACCCATTCTACAGATGAAGTAACTGCAGCACAAGGGCATTAAGCAACTCACACAAGATCACAGTGTAAGAGATGGAGTCAAAATTCAAACCAGCCAATCTTACTTCAGAGCTAGGATCTTTGCTCACCACCAGATGCCCAGTGATTAGCATATTGTAAGTGCTCAAAAACAGTTATTGAATGTTTTTCAAATAATGGACATTGCCAGCTTCCTCAGCAATCCATTTTTCTGTTTTCCTCTATTCAATTTGCTTTAGTGTCTGAAATACATTATGAAGCCTATCTGTGTATCTTTCAGAGTGACACATTTTCTTTCTTTTTAGCCTTTATAATTTAAAAAGGCATATTTGTACTTCCAATAAAAAGAAACATCTATCTTTTACTTTTTCTGAGTAAGTATAGGTGACACACCTTTCTCATTACCAGAGCTCTGTCACAAAAGCTGGCTTGTTTTCCCTTTGCAATTTCTGGTGGAAATAGTTCCTGAACGAGAAAGAACATAAATGGCCATCAAACATATGGAGAGATGCTTTGGCTCACCAACTGTGAATGAAATACACATTAAAACAACGCTGAACTGGCAAAAGAATTTTCAAACTGGCAAAAAAATTAAAGGATTGAAACGCCCGGTACTGGTAAGAGTTCTAGGAAACAGGACTTTTTATATATTGGTAATGAGAGTTTAAAATGGTACAGCCTTTATAAAAGGAAATGTGGCAATCTACTAACATTTAAATATGTAGACATTTTGACCCAGGATTTCCATTTCTAATAATTTATGTTACCAAAAATAAGCTTGTGTCATACAACATATTTGTTGTAGCATAATTCATATAGAAAAAAACTGAAATAAATGAAATTTATGTTAATGGGGGAATGGTTAAATAGACTGACAATGGGAGACTACAGAATCATACAATGAGGGAAATCTGTATGTATTTATGTGTGAAAGTATTCATGATATATTGATAAATTAGACAACATACAAAAGTATGTACAATATCATCCAATTTTTATAAACCAAAATAATTTATATATCTAATTGTATATGTTTATAAATGCATATTAAAATTCTGAATTTATACCAATCTGTTAGCAATTGTTATTTCTAAAGAGTGCAATTAAACAGAGAACAGATTGATGGTTGCCAGAGGTGGAGGCTACGGGTGGGCAAAATAGATGAATGGGGTCAAAAGGCATAAACTTCCAGTTGCAAATTAAATAAGTTTTGGGAATGTCGCTGTACAGCATGGTGACTATAGTTAATACTGTACTGTATATTTGAAAATTGCTAAGAAAAAATGTATATGCGAGGTGATGGATATTAACCAAACTTATTGTGGCAATCAAAAAAAGGGGGGATGATGAAACTTCACTTCTTTAATATTTGATTCTTTTTCAACATAGAAGCCCTTTCATAATTTTTAAAAAAGGAAGGAAGACAGAGGAAGGAAGAAGGGTTAACATTCACTTGGAACGTCACTCAAATCAACTGGAATTGTATTTTAAAAAATAGCCAGGAATACGAAGGCCCTTGTTTTGAATTCCTCTAGGCTTGAACTTATAGAGAAAGCACACTAGGACTCTGGAGGAAGCTTCTTGTGAAGAGCTCAGTCCCTTCTCATAGAAAACTTTTGCATTTTTAGGTTGCCGTGCTAGTGATTAGGGCAGTCTAAACACTTTAGGTAGAAAAGAAAGTATGACAATTGCTCTAGCCCTTGAAAGCAAAATTCTCTCATTTCTTCTTATTTTTTATTTACATCTACATATATGTATATAGAAAACCTCTTACTTCAACTACACATGAAAGTGGACCTCCGGGTGGTCAAAGATTGCTGAACAGATCTTGCTATTCCCAGTGGTTAAAGTTAGGTGGATGAGGACATCGTAAAGTCATACTGAAAATCTCAGCAAATGGGTGGTGTCCTAAACACTGAGAGAAGAGAAAAGGCAAGGGTTCAGGTGGTGGGTCTATTTGCTTCTAGATTCCAGATTGTGTGCATATGTCATTGTTAAGCCTACGTTTCTCATATATATGTTTGCAGCAGGGGGGAGGTGGGGGGGGGACTGTGATCTTACCCTAAAGACTGGCATCTTTCTCAATAAGACTAATAATCATGTACTCAGGCCTTTCTCAGAACAACTGAAGTGTGGCCAGGTATTGTGTAATTAACTGGAAGTCAATTAATATATGCAACAATTTACCATCACTTTCATTTTCATCATGGAGACCACTACTACCAGTTCTGACACTCACAATGATAGGAATCAATTTTCTTATGAATCAGTTTTTCAGTTAGGTTCTTTGTAAGAAATTTAGAACACCAATTTGTGAGGATAAACTTCATTTGTAAGAGAAAGCACAGAGCAGAGGTAGCCCTGAAGTTGAGGAACAGCTTTGATTTTTGGCAGAATTTTCAAGTTCACAGCTTTCTGATCAACCTTGTGCTGCTCTATTATCTATTTCTCTTTTTTTAATGTTTATTTATTTTTTGAGAGACAGAGAGTGAGTGGGGGAGGAGCAGAGAGAGAGGGAGAATCTGAAGCAGGCTCCAGGCTCTGAGCTGTCAGCACAGAGCCCGATGTAGAGCTCGAACCCACAAACAGTGAGATCATGACCTGAGCTGAAGTCGGACACTTAACTGACTGAGCCACCCAGGTGCCCTAATTTGTCTTTCTCTGTGTTGAAGATCTCGCCTTCCTGGTGTCTGTGTTCCCACAGCTTCTTTATCCTGAAGTGAGCAACAGTGAGATGTTTTGAGATTTTCACACTAATGATAGCAATTTTGGCAGAGGTGGCTATGACACATTTCTGGTGTGTTCTATGCAGAGGAACTCAGTTGAGGGCCAGAGAGACAGTCACAATTGGCAAGCCACTGCTCAGTTGCTTGGGAAAACCACCCTCTTGTCTCTGTGGTGCCGAGTGAGGATGATCAAAATGGTCCCAGGAATGAGGCTAGCTCGCAGTTTTCTTACATGCTGACTGAAAGATTTTTTGCCATGGCTCAACAGCTTTTGAGGCACATCTTCAGTAGGATAATACCTAGACATTTTGCAAAGTTTAACCACTTTGGTACCACCATTTTGTGACATTTTCTTCCTTTCAAACCTGGATTTAGGTGCTGAACACTTTTCTCTTGTACATGGCCTTTCTGGAATACATAGGTGATGGGGAGTATCTGCCAATTCCTCTGACTAGGACAGGGCTTCTGTTACAGCGGGATTTTCCCTTCTTTGACATTTTAGCTTTGAGGTTACTCTTATTAACCTTGCCACCAGCATCAGCCTTCTTGGGTTCAGGTTTCTTCTCCTTAGTATCCGATGTCTCAACTTTTTCACCCACCATCTTGCAAGATGGGAAAGAGGACTCTGTAGGAATCAATATTAAACTTGCACAGCTTAGCCTGCTCAAAGGATGAGGAAAATAAAATAAAATAAAAATAATAAGAACTCAGAAAAGGCTCAACTTATGTTGTTATAGTCATGTTTATTTATATAACAATAATCATTTTCAGAATAGCAGTGACTAGAGTTTGTCCCTTGTGTGAGTTGTTAGCCCGAGAAATCTAGGCTTGTAATTATTAAGGAGGAAACAGGCATGGAATTTAGACAGAAGGCATGTTCAATCAATAAATATCTATTTGGAGAGTAAAGGCTTACACTTTATTTATTTATTTATTTATTTGTTTGTTTGTTTATTCTCAAGTTAGTTAACATGCAATGTAGTCTTGGCTTCAGGAGTAGAACCCAGTGGCTCAACTCTTACATACAACACCCAGTACTCATCCCAAAAAGTGCCCTCCTTAATGCCCATCATCCATTTAACTCACCCCCATCAACCTTCAGTTTGCTCTCTGTATTTAAGAGTCTGTTAAGGTTTGCCTCCCTCTCTGTTTTTATCTTATTTTTCCTTCCCTTCCCCTGTCCATCTGTTAAGTTTCTCAAATTGCACATGAGTGAAATCATATGATATCTGTCTTTCTCTGACTGATTTGCTTCACTTAGCATAATACACTCTAGTTCCATCCATGTTGTTGCAAATGGCAAAGATTTCATTCTTTTTGATCACTGAGTAGTATTCCATTGTATGTGTACACCACATCTTTATCCATTCATCAGTTATTAGATTACATTACATTCTGAGTCAAACCAGAAAGAACCTTACTCATCCAAAAGATTTTTAAATGGCATAGATGAGGGGCACCTGAGTGGCTCAGTTGGTTAAATGTACAACTTTGGCTCAGATCATGGTCTCACAGTTCATGGGTTCGAGTCCCATGTCGGGCTGTGTGCTGACATCTCAGAGCCTGCTTCAGATTCTGTGTCTCCCTCTCTCTCTCTGCCCCTACCCCACTCATGCTCTCTCTCTGTCTCAAAAATAAATCAGTAAAAAATAAAATAAAATAAAAATAAATGGTACGGATTAGGTTCCTTCAGTATAAATGCACCTCAACAATTCTAGTGGCAGGATATCTTTACAAGGTAGTTACTTTTTTTTTTAATTTTTTAAATTTATTTTTTAGAGAGAGAGAGAGAGAGAGAGAGAGAGACGAAGACAGAGTGCAAGTCGGGAAGGGGCAGACAGAGAGGGAGACACAGAATCCAAAGCAAGATCCTGGTTCTGCTCTGTCCCACAAACTGTGAGATCATGACCTGAGCTAAAGTCAGAAGCTTAACCAACTCAGCCACCCAGACACCCCACAAGGTACTTTAAATTTGAGCTTTTCAGGGGCACCTGGGTGGCTCAGTTGGTTAAGTGTCCGACTTAGGCTCAGGTCATGATCTCACAGCTCGTGGGTTCAAGCCCTGCATTGGGCTGTGTGCTGACAGCTCAGAGCCTGGACCCTGTTTCAGATTCTGTGTCTCCTTCTCTCCCTGCTCATGCTCTGTCTCTCTCTGTCTCAAAAATAAACATAAAAAACACACCAAAAAAATTGAGCTTTTCTATCAGCTATACTAAGTGAGGAATCTTAGCTGTGCCCAGTCATTTAGGAATCCAGAGTCTGCAAATGTCAATGAATTGAGGGGGGAGGGGGTCTTCAAATCCTTTCTACTCAATGTTTGGTCCCCAGACTAGCAACATAGACATCATTAAGGAGGTTATTAGAAATGCAAGCTCACAGGCCCCACCCCAGCCAGCCTAATGGAATCAGAATCTGCACGTTAAGATCCTCAGGTGATTCATATTAAAGCTCTGGTTCTTGGCTGAGAGCTTGATTTGCCTGATTTCAAGCACCAGAATCATGTTTCTAGAAGCTAAATCTCAGCATCCACCATTGTTTGTAGTTCTGATAGCCAAACTCTTAGGAGATATAAATGCATCCATACTGTGTACCTAGCCAAGTATCAGGCACTCACAGAAGAACAAAAGACAAGGTCCCCCCACCCCAATATTCTCAAGAGTGAATCCTCTGGTTGGAGGAAATATAAGTGCAAATACACCTTCTTTCTCACCTTCTCTCCCAATCTTTCCCCTAAAGTATTTCGTACTCTAGCTATACCAGGACTGATCCCTGTTCTCTAAATGTGCCCTGTGCTTTTGTGTATTTGTTGTCAGTGTTCCCTCTGCCTGGAACTTTTGCTGTTCACCCACATCTTTGTTGAAATCCTACACACCCATCAAGAGCCAGTGCCTGCACACCCTAAATTACTCTGTTAACCCCAAGAGTACATTCCCATAAGTGCACCTTGACCATTATCCACTAACACTTGACTTCAGACTAGCTGAAAAGATTGATGAAGCTTTCTGAAGCGAAAGAAAGAAAGAAAGAAAGAAAGAAAGAAAGAAAGAAAGAAAGAAAGAAGGAAGGAAGGAAGGAAGGAAGGAAGGAAGGAAGGAAGGAAGGAAGGAAGGAAGGAAGGAAGGAAGGAAGGAAGGAAAGGAAAGGAAAGGAAAGGAAACTTGAAGCATTATTTCATCTTTCTCCCAGCTAAACACAATATCCTCCTTAATTCTTGTACTTATGGTTGTCTTTGACCTCCTCTTCTCCTTCTGTATGTTTGCATTTCATTTCCAAAGCACTATTGAGGTAAATCATTGCCAAAATGTCTCTCCTAGTTTGAAATCAAATTTTAGGACTTCACAGAAAGTTTAAATGTTTCACTCGAGGATCAAACTATCAGTCCCCAAACATTGGACTGCAGTGAGAATATTTCTCACCCTCCTACATGATTTACACAAAGCAACAAACACACAAACACATGCATGAACCCAGAGGCCCTCAACTAGTCTCTTGAGCAAGTCACCTGAATTAATAACATACACTGGGTGTAATTTTAAGTGGATACTCTAGATGGTAGCATTGTGCATATTATTCTTGTACTTTTTATTGGTTCCCTAATTCATCATTTTATACATCAGGAAAGGCATATATGTGGAAAGGAGATTGAAGGCCATATATTAATAGGTATCCATACAAGGTGAAAATTAATAATGATGTTAGAATATTTCCAAAGTTCTATTGCTTCTCAAGCTATTTTTACATCTCTCTTTTCTTCATTGCTCAAATTCTCAGAATTGCACTCCCAACCATTGACTATACTGCCTCACTCTTTATTCCATTTGCCAAACTTTTGCAATATGACTTTGTTCTCCTCGCCACCCAACCCTTCTGAAATCATCATTTCTTTAAGATCTACTGTGGTCTCCTGGTCCCTGGATTCAAATGCCTCTTCTTAGGGGTCATCTTAATGTATTTCTCCAAAACACTTACAAGGCGATTACCTCTTTTTTTTTCTTACAATTTCCTCAAGTTCTTTATTTTGAAAAATTTCAAAATGTATAAAGTTGAAAGAATACTACAATGATCAGCTATATAGCCTTAACTTAGCTTCACAGGTTAACATTTCACCACATTTCTTCCATCCTTCCTTCTCCCTCTTTCTTCCCTCCTCTATCTCTTTCTCCCTTCTCTATTTCTCTCCAGACACCATGACACTCTAATACTTCAGCATATTTTTTAAGTTGCAGATATCTTTACACATGAACCCTAGATTTTTTAACGTGCATCTCCTAAGAATAACATTATCCTCCTTCAATACTCTCCTTGGAACTCTTAGCAATCCTTGGCTTCCCTTGGTTCTTCTACCTCTGACCACACCTTTCTAGATACACAAGGCAGAGGGCAGAAGGGAATGAAGAGTCTGGTCCTGGTTCTGCCACAAACAAGCTTTGTGCTTTGGGAAAAAACATTTCCCAAATTATCAAAGTAATACATGCTTATCGTAGAAAATAGGGAAAATACAAGGTTTAAAGAAAATAAAAAGTATCTAAACCTAATATCTAAAGATGATTTCATTTTTAAGTATTTACCAATGCATAATATATTTTATATAATTGAGCTGACAAAATAAATAAAATACTCTATCTTGTTTTTTATTTAACATTTTAAAAAAGCACTAAAATTCTTCACAGAGCATTCTTATTGGCTGTGGAATATAATCTTAAAGAAAATGTAATGCTTTCATTTCTTTCAATGAGCAAAGGATTAAACAGACAATTTATAAAAGAATACAAAGAGCCAAAGTTTCATGAAAACATATGCAACTTAACTAGTGATCAAAAGTAATTTCAAATTAAACAACACATCATTTTTACCTACCAAACTAACAAAAATGTTTTAAGAAAAAAATGAATACCCAAGGGTGGAAAAAGATATGAGAGAACAGATATTTCACAAACATTGCAGATTAAGGTACAAATTAGTATAATTTTGGGGTGAAATTTAGCAGTATATAATTCTAAAACCTTAAAAACACACATACACTTTAACCAGCAATATACTGGTAGGAATTTATTCTAATAAGAAAATTGTGCAATTGCACCACCATGTATGTACAAAGATGCTCATAGCAAAGGGATTTATTAGAGATTCCTTCCAATTCATTGCTAAATAAATGTAACATGGAATTAAATTATGTACATTATTATGTAAATTATGGTACAGTCGTACAACAGAATACTAACCAGCCTTTAAGTATATTGTTGTATTAACTATTAATAGAATTCTGAAGAAATAATAAGATTATGTGAAATATTTGATTTTCTGTGTTTGACATTTGTATTATTTGATATTTTTTCCAATGAGCATGCATTACTTCTGCAATTAATAGGAAATAAAGATTTTTTTTAAATGTTGTAGAAATATACTTATTAGCATGTACTATATTAACAATAGACTGATAATTGAATAAATTCATTTATAGAAAACATGTATGATACTATCATTAACAGCTTTAATAAGATGCAATTTACACACCATAACATTCACCCTTTTAAAGTACAATTCCATGGGTTTTGGTATATTTTCAGAGTTGTGAAAACTACCGCCATAAACTAATTTTGGAGCACTTTTGTCATCAGTAATTTATTTCTTTTATGACTGAATAATATTCCATTGCTTGATATACCACATTTTGTTTATCTATTCATCAATTGATGAACATTTGACTTCTTTCCATTTCTTAGCTATTCTGAACAACACTGTCATATGCAAGATTTTGTGGGAACATATGTTTTCTTCTCTCTTGAGTATATGCTAAAGCCTAGGGTTAAACTATGTTTAATGTTGCAAAAAACTGTCAAATTATTTCCCATAGAGTCTGCACCTTTTAACATACATACCAGCAATGTACTAGTGTTTCAATTTCTTCACATCCTCACCAATACCTATTTTTATCTATCTTTATTATAGCCATTCTACTATGTATGAGTGGTATCACTTTGTGTTTTTTAAATGTTTATTTATTTTGAGAGAGAAAGAGAGAGAGAATGCACAAGCAGGGGAGAGACAGAGAGAGAGAGGAAGAGAGAGAATCCCAAGCAGACTCTGTGCTGTCAGCACAGAGCCCAATGTGGGGCTCAACCTCACAACCATGAGATCATGATCTGAGCCGAAATCAAGAGATAGACACTCAGCAGACTGTGCCATCCAGGCACTACATCACCTTGTGGTTTTGATTTCCATTTATTTTTGACTAATGATATTGAACATCTTTTCATGTGTTTATTTATTTATTTTCACAAATACTTTATTGTCAAGTTGGTTCCCATATAACACCCAGTGCTCATCCCCACAAGTGCCCTCCTCCATACCCATCCCCCCTCCCCCCCAACACCGATGAGTCCTCAGTTTGTTCTCAGCATTCAAGAGTCTCTCATGGTTTGCCTCTCTCCCATTCCCCCACCATTCCCTCCCTTCTTCTCCCCCATGGTCTTCCGTTAAGTCCCTCCTAATCCTCCTATACGTGCAAACAGATGGTAGCTGTGCTTCTCTGCCTGACTTATTTCGCTCAGCATAACACCCTCAAGTTCCATCCACGTTAGTACACATGGCTAGATTTCATTCTTTCTCATTGCCATGGAGTATTCCGTTGTATAGATAAACNCAGAAGACTCTAAATGCTGGCGAGGATGTGGAGAAACGGGCACCCTCCTACCCTGTTGGTGGGAATGTAAACTGGTGCAGCCCCTCTGGAAAACAGTGTGGAGGTTCCTCAGAAAGTTAACACTAGAACTCCCCTAGGACCCAGCAATAGCACTGCTAGGAATTTACCCAAGGGATATAGGAGTGCTGATGCATAGGAGCACATGTACCCCAGTGTTCATAGCAGCACTCTCAACAATAGCCAAAACATGGAAAGAGCCTAAGTGTCCATCAACGGACGAATGGATCAAGAAGATATGGTTTATCTATGCCATGGAATACTACATGGCAATGAGAAAGAATGAAATCTGGCCATGTGTAGCAACATGGATGGACCTTGAGGGTGTTATGCTGAGCGAAATAAGTCAGGCAGAGAAGGATAAATATCATATGTTTGCACGTATAGGAGGATTGGGAGGGACTTAACGGAGGACCATGGGGGAGAAGAAGGGAGGGAATGGTGGGGGAAAGGGAGAGAGGCAAACCATGAGAGACTCTCGAATGCTGAGAACAAACTGAGGACAGATGGGTGGGTGGTGGGAGATGGGCATGGAGGAGGGCACTTGTGTGGATGGGCACTGGGTGTTATATGGAAACCAACTTGACAATAAACTATTTGCAAAATAAAAATAAATAAATAAAAAATAAAGTAGTATTTCAGTTGAAAAAAGTAAAAAAAGCAGCTCTCTAGCTGGGATCGGCATGGTTTAGTGTGGGAGGGTCTTAGCCTTCATTGTGTCCAGCTGTCCACTCTCTGAGGCCCCGCCCTGGTGGTTGTGGGGAGAAATATGGTGTTGCCCTAGTCCCTTCTCGAACCAAGCATTGCCAATCACTCCTTTGGATCCGATCTCCCTGTGTTGTGGGCATAGCCAAGTTGGGCTGTGTTCTATGCCCCACACCCTGCCTCGTTTCCAGGTCCTAGTCCGTGCGCTTTATTGATACCGTGTTTTGGATTTTAAAATGAATGCCTATCTACTTATTGTATGATACTTGAAAAATTCAGAAAAACATAAAATAATAAAAATCGTTGTAATTCTACTACCTCAAAATAATCATTGTTGGCATTTTACCATATTTCTTTACATCAAGATTTATTCATAAACCCAAATTAAAAGAACTGGGATCATATTGAAATGTAGTTTCACTTGTTGATTTTGAAATCTAATATTAGAAAATGGATACTATCAAAATCATGTTGATATCAAAATTGTTGCTCTTTAAATAAAGAGAGGCCTTAATGTGGAACTTTCAATGAATTTCAAGATTGCTGTTGTTTTGACACCTTTGGAAACATTTTAAAGATACTTTAATGGAAGATAAACTAATTTCTTTTTTCTAAATAGTTTGTCAAGTCGTTTTCCATATAACACCCACTGCTCATCCCACAAGTTAATTTCTTATCTTTTAAACATTTTGTAGGTGTGAGAGGAAAAGAAAAGATCTTTGCATAATTCATTACTTAAAATATTTGGAATGTTTCAAATGTAGCATTCAAAGTTAAGATTTGGTCATAACCCAGTTACCCATGGAGCTACAGTGTATGTGAATACAGAGCTGAATACTGCCAAGGAAGATTCCCTGTTTAGGGAGCACTCTAAGGAGGGAGAACTAAACAAACTGGAGAATTCATTGTACTGAAAAACTAGTACTGACTATTTAGATGATGACTTTATTATTGCTTCATGCAAATATCCTCTAGAAAGGTCCAGTGGTTAGTCTGCAGCTAAAATTGAACTCTGAGTGTGTTTGTTAAGATAAGATAAATAAAATAGAGACGCAAACACTATAACATAACACTATAACACTGGGTGTTATATGGAAACCAGCTTAACAATAAGCTATTAAAAAAAGACTTCCTCACTCACAAATAGGGTGAAGAGAAGGTGACTAAAACTTCTAGTATAATAACAATAATGTTTCCATCTTAAAGCAAAAGTGGAATAGATTAATGTACAGCCCATTATCATCGAGTTCCTTAAATTCAGGATTTCTCAGCTGTGATGCAAACTCACTGTGTACACAGCTTCCATGCAGCCCCCTCTACATCACTCTGTGAGAAAGGAGGGGTAGGCATGGCAAAACAGATGTGATATGAACATGAAGCTCCTGTTGCTTGCTGTGCAATGAGTAGTGATGTCCTTTGTCTCTGACCCAGGACTTTCCATATCTTCTGCTAACATCCATGAAAATGACATGCATTTAAAGTCTCAAATCCTTCACAGTTGTTGACACATTGTACAGCTGGATGTAACTTCCTTACAGTGTTTTTCTGAGTGTCTTTTCCTTATTAATCAATCAATGCAAACCCAGTTTTCAATGGTTCTGAGTTGTGCATGGTCTGGTTCAGATCAAGGTAAAGCTTTTGGTCAATCTTGTTCACTGATATCACAAGTTTTCTTTCTTGTAGATTATTAAAACCTACAATATTGACTTTCTTTTTTTTTTTTTTACAAATAGTTTATTGTCAAATTAGTTTCTACATAACACTCAGTGCTCATCCCCAAAGTGCCCTCCTCCATGCCCATCCCCCCCTCCCCCCCACATCCATCAGTCCTCAGTTTTTGTCAGCATTCAAGAGTCTCTCATGGTTTGCCTCTCTCCCTTTCCCCCACCATTTCCGCCCTTCTTCTCCCCCTTGTTCCTCCGTCAAGTTCCTCCTAATCCTCCTATACGTGCAAACATATGATATTTGTCCTTCTCTGCCTGACTTATTTCGCTCAGCATAACACCCTCAAGGTCCATCCATGTTGCTACACATGGCCAGATTTCATTGTTTCTCATTGCCATGTAGTATTCCATGGTATAGATAAACCACATCTTCTTGATCCATTCATCTGTTGATGGACACTTAGGCTCTTTCCATGTTTTAGCTATTGTGGAGAGTGCTGCTATGAACATTGGGGTACATGTGCTCCTATGCCTCAGCATTTCTGTATCCCTTGGGTAAATTCCTAGCAGTGCTATTGCTGGGTCATAAGGGAGTTCTATTGTTAGTTTCCTGAGGAACCTCCACACTGTTTTCCAGAGGGGCTGTACCAGTTTACATTCCCACCAACAGTGTAGGAGGGTGCCCGTTTCTCCACATCCTCGCCAGCATCTAGAGTTCTCTGATTTGCTCATTTTAGCCACTCTGACTGGCGTGAGGTGGTATCTCAGTGTGGTTTTGATTTGTATTTCCCTGATGAGGAGGGATGCTGAGCATCGTTTCATGTGTCTGTTGGCCATCTGGATGTCCTCTTTGGAGAAGTGTCTGTTCATGTCTTCTGCCCATTTCTTCACTGGGTTGTTTGTTTTTCGGGCGTGTAGTTTGGTGAGTTCCTTATAGATTCTGGATATTAACCCTTTATCTGATATGTCATTTGCAACTATCTTTTCCCATTCCGTTGGTTGCCTATTAATTTTCTGGGTTGTTTCCTTGGCTGTGCAGAAGCTTTTAATCTTGATGAGGTCCCAACAGTTTATTTTTGCTCTTGATTCCCTTGCTTTTGGGGATGTGTCAAGTAAGAAGTTGCTGCGGTGGAGGTCAAGGAGGTTGTTTCCTGCTTTCTCCTCTAGGGTGTTGATAGTTTCCTGTCTCACGTTCAGGTCCTTTATCCATTTTGAGTTGATTTTTGTGCATGGTGTGAGAAAATGATCTAGTTTCATTCTTCTGCATGTTGCTGTCCAGTTCTCCCAACACCATCTGTTAAAAAGGCTGTCTTTTTTCCATTGGATATTCTTTCCTGCTTTGTCAAAGATCAGTTGGCTGTATACTTTTGGGTCCACTTCTGAGTTCTCAATTCTGTTCCATTGGTCTATGTGTCTGTTTTTGTGCCAATACCATACTGTCTTGAGGATGACAGCTTTGTAGTAGAGGCTGAAGTCTGGGATGGTGATACCTCCCGTTTTGGTTTTATTTTTCAGTATTACTTTGGCTATTCGGGGTCTTTTGTGGTTCCATACAAATTTTTGGATAGTTTGTTCTAGTTTTGAGAAGTATGCTGGTGCAATTTTGATTGGAATTGCATTGAATGTGTAGAGTGCTTTAGGTAGTAATGACATCTTAACTATATTTATTCTTCCTATCCATGAGCATGGAATGTTTTTCCATTTCTTTGTGTCTTCTTCAATTTCCTTCATAAGTTTTCTATAGTTTTCATCATACAGATCTCTTGTATCCTTGGTTAGGTTTATTCCGAGGTATTTTATGGTTTTTTGTGCAATTGTGAATGGGATCAGTTTCTTGATTTCTCTTTCTGTTGCTTCATTATTGGTGTATAAAAATGCAACCGATTTCTGTACGTTGATTTTGTACCCTGCAACTTGGCTGAATTCTTGGATCAGTTCTAGTAGGCTTCTGGTGGAGTCTGTCGGGTTTTCTATGTAGAGTATCATGTCATCTGCGAAGAGTGAAAGTTTGACTTCCTCTTTGCCAATTCTGATGCCTTTGATTTCCTTTTGTTGTCTGATGGCTGATGCTAGGACTTCCAGCACTATGTTAAACAACAGTGGTGAGAGTGGACATCCCTGTCGTGTTCCTGATCTCAGGGGGAAAGCTCTCAGTTTTTCCCCGTTGAGGATGATGTTAGCTGAAGGCTTCTCATAGATGGCTTTGATGATGTTTAAGTAGGTTCCTTCTATCCCAACTTTCTCGAGAGTCTTTATTAAGAAGGGATGCTGTATTTTGTCAAATGCTTTTTCTGCATCTATTGACAGGATCATATGGTTTTTATCTTTTCTTTTATTGATATGATGGATCACATTGATTGATTTGCGAATGTTGAACCAGCCCTGTAACCCAGGAATGAATCCCACTTGATCTTGGTGGATGATTCTTTTGATATGCTGCTGGATTCGATTTGCAAGGATCTTGTTGAGAATTTTTGCATCCGTATTCATCAAGGATATTGGCCTATAGTTCTCTTTTTTTGCTGGATCTCTGTCTGGCTTGGGAATCAGAGTGATGCTGGCTTCATAAAATGAGTCCGGGAGTTTTCCTTCGACTTCTATTTTTTGGAATAGCTTGAGAAGAATTGGGATTAATTCTGTTTTAAATGTCTGGTAGAATTCCCCAGGGAAACCATCAGGTCCAGGGCTCTTATTTGTTGGGAGATTTTTGATCACTGATTCGATTTCTTCACTCGTTATGGGTCTGTTCAGGTTTTCTATTTCTTCCCGTGTGAATTTTGGTAGTGAGTGTGTGTTTAGGAATTTGTCCATTTCTTCTAAGTTGTCCAATTTGTTGGCATATAATTTTTCATAGTATTCCCTGATAATTGCTTGTATTTCTGAGGGGTTGGTTGTAATAAGTCCATTTTCATTCATAATTTTGTCTATTTGGGTGCTCTCTCTTTTCTTTTTGATAAGCCTGGCTAGAGGTTTGTCAATTTTGTTTACTTTTTCAAAAAACCAACTCTTGGTTTCATTGATCTGTTCAATTGTTTCTTTGGTCTCTATGTTGTTTATTTCTGCTCTAATTTTTACTATTTCTCTTCTTCTACTGGGTTTAGGGCGTTCTTGTTGCTCTGCCTCTAGCTCCTTTAGGTGAGCTGTTAGATTTTGGACTTGTGCTTTTTCTAATCTCTTGAAATAGGCCTGGAGAGCAATGTACTTTCCTCTTAGGACTGCCTTGGCCGCATCCCATAGATTTTGAATTGTTGTGTTTTCATTTTCATTTGTTTCCATATATTTTTTAATTTCCTCTCTAATTGCCTGATTGGCCCATTCATTCTTTAGAAGGGTGTTCTTTAACCTCCATGTTTTTGGCGGTTTTCCAGACTTCTTCCTGTAATTGATTTCAAGTTTCAAAGCATTGTGATCTGACAGTGTGCATGGTATGATCTCTATTCTTTTATATTTATTGAGGGCTGCTTTATGTCCCAGTATGTGATCTATCTTGGAGAATGTGCCATGCGCACTTGAGAAGAAAGTAAATTCCCTGGCCTCAGGATGTAAAGTTCTAAATATATCCGTCAGATCCATCTGGTCCAATGTGTCTTTCAAGTCCATTATTTCTTTAGTGATTTTCTGTCTGGTTGACCTATCCATTGCTGTAAGCGGAGTATTAAAGTCCCCTGCTATTAGCACATTCTTATCTATAAGCTTGTTTCTGTTTGTGATTAATTGTTTTAGATATTTAGGTGCTCCCATATTCGGTGCGTAGACATTTATGATTGTTAGTTCTTCCTGATGGATGGACCCTGTAATTATTATGTAGTGCCCTTCTTCATCTCTTGTGATTGTCTTTAATTTAAAGTCCAGTTTGTCTGATATAAGTATCGCTACTCCGGCTTTCTTTTGATTTCCTGTAGCATGATATATATTTCTCCATCCCCTTACTTTTAATCTGAAGGTATCTTCCCGTCTAAAATGAGTTTCTTGTAGACAGCATATTGATGGATTTTGTTTTTTAATCCATTCTGCTACCCTATGTCTTTTGATTGGAGCATTCAGCCCATTTACATTCAGTGTTATTATTGAAATATGTGGGTTTAGAGTCTTTGTATCTTTTGTAGGGTTCATGTTTGTGGTGGTGTCTCTGGTATCTTTGTTCCTTGCAACCTTTCCTTCAGAGCATCCCCCTCAGGATTTCTTGTAGGGCTGGCTTCGTGGTGACAAATTCTTTCAATTTCTGTTTATTTGGAAAGGTTTTTATCTCTCCTTCTATTTTGAATGACAGGCTTGCTGGATAGAGGATTCTTGGCTGCATATTTTTACTGTTCATCACATTGAAGATTTCCTGCCATTCCTTTCTAGCCTGCCAAGTTTCAGTAGATAGGTCTGTCACCACTCTGATAGGTTTCCCTTTGTATGTTAGGGCCCTTTTCTCCCTAGCTGCTTTCAAAATTCTCTCTTTGTCCTTGTATTTGGCCATTTTCACTATGATATGTCGTGCAGAAGATCGATTCAGGTTACGTCTGAGGGGAGTCCTCTGAGCCTCTTGTACTTCCACATTTACTTCCTTCCCCAGGTCGGGGAAGTTCTCTGCTATAATTTGTTCCAGGACTCCTTCAGCACCTTTCCCTCTCTCTTCCTCTTCTGGGATTCCTATGATACGGATATTGTTGCGTTTGACCGTATCGCTGAGCTCTCGAATTCTTCTTTCCTGTTCCTGGATCAGTTTGTCTCTTTTTTTGTCAGCTTCTTGTTTTTCTATAATGGTGTCTTCTAAATCACTTATTCTCCTTTCTGCCTCTTCAATCCGTGCATTGGAGGCCTCTAATTTATTATGGATCTCATTTATCGCATTTTTTAATTCTTCATGCCTATTTTTATTTTCCATTCTGTCTGTAGCCATAGTTTCTTTGATGTCCCCTATGTTTTTTTCAAGCCCAGCTATTAATTTTACCATTATTATTCTAAAATCTTGTTCAGTGATGCTGCTGATATCTGTTTTGAGCAGTTCATTAGCTGTCATTTCTTCTTGGAGTTTCTTTGGAGGAGAGGTCTTTCGTTTCGTCATTTTAGTTAGCTTTCCGGCTCTTGTTGGTTTTAAAGACCTATTATTCTCTCTGTTTCTATGAGCACTGCTATATCCAAGAAGGCTCTTTGACTTTCCAGGGCCTACCCTTTCAGAGAGTGTTTTTTGAATGGTATCCCCTGGTCTCTCTTGTTGGGACCTTGGTTATTTTATTTTCCTATTCGTAGTGATATTTGGGACTCTCCACCTTGTGCACTCTAGCTTGTTTCTTGAGGTAGCCCTGGAAAAGAAAACAGACAGACAAACACACAGGGAGCAGGAGCACACAAACGCACAGGCTAATTCAACTAACATGCAAAGCGGGAGGGAAAACGAAAAAGTTAAGAGAAAAGATGGAGGAGGGAGGGCGAATAATAGGGAGTATAAAATACATAAAAGGGTCAAAAAGGGGAAAGGAAAAGGAAAAAAGAAGAAAACCGATGGACAAAGAACGGTTTAAAGGATATAACCAGATTTCCCAGCTACAGTTAAATAGCCGTGTGTATGCAGTGCTGGTTGAGGAGCATAGAGAAACAGAGAGAAAGCAGGGCGGGATGAGACACAATTGGAAATAGAATGAACAGGCAGAAGGGATAAGAAGCTTTTTTCAAAGAGGTAAAGGGTAGAATATGGTTGGATAGGTGAGAGAAGGGTGCTGGAATTATCCAGAGAAACTATATAGTCTAATTACTCCTGAGAGAAATAGCTGAAAATGTCAGTAGGTGTAGAATTTACATTTACACAATGGACTCGTGAACGTTTAAGCAAGCTGGCGACCAGAGTTAATCAGGTCAGTGTTCTGGGGAAAAAAGAGAGAAAAGAGAAAAAGACGAAAAAAAGAAAGAGTAAAAAAGAAAAAAAAAAAGAAAGAAAAAAAGAAAAAAAAAAAGGGAAAAAAAAAAAAAAAAGGGAGGAGAGCACCTCTCAGGCAGGGATGGGCGTGGCGTGATCCAATGCCTCAGGCGGGAGCTCTGCCTCGGCGGTTGTGGGGAGGAGAGTGACGGTGCTCCAGTCCCTTCTCGAAGCAAGCGCTGCTCCTCACTCTTTTGGGGGTGTAAACTCCCCGTACCAGGGGCGCAGCCGAAGTTGGTTGCACTCTTCAACCCAGGGCAGTTCCAATCTCCAAATCCCCGTCCGCGCGCCCCGCTGAAGTTGCCTTAGACACAGCTTCCCAGGCAACCCCCTCGGGCAATTCCAGGCTCCCTGCCGAGCTCTGGGAGCGGAGTCAGAATCGCTGCTTCCTTCTCTGGGTCGGGCTGGCGCGCATGGGCGGGGGCTTGCCCGCAGGGTGTTCTAAGCCGGAGTCCGCTGGAGTGGGGAAAACCGGGTCCCTCTATGGCTCGTCACCCGAAACACGAACTCACAGGCTAATTTCCCAGTTTTTAGTTCCTTGCCTTCCCTCTCGAGTCCCAGCCAGCCAGGGGCGCGGACGCCCGGTGTCTGCGCGGCTCTTCCAGGGGCCCCAGCCGCCCGGGAGCTACAATGGCGGCAGGCGCGCCACCACTCTGAAGTCTAGCCTCCAGGAGCAGCACAAAGAAGCAGTTTGTGTGATCAGCCCCCTCCAGGACCAGCTGGCGCGAGGGGACCTGGTGTGCAGGTATTTGGCAAGTACGGTCTTTCCAACGGAGGTTTTTCTCCCCCGTGCAGAGGTTTTTCTGTTTCGGACTCTCTCCTTTTCCCCTCTCACTCCCCGTAGAGGGTAGAGGGGGATCGCCTCCCACCCTGGAGTCTCCGATCCCGGCCCGATTTTATCTTCCCCGGTTCGCACTCACGTTAGAAGGCTCTCTCAGTGGATTCTGCGTCTTTTTTCTCCCAATCTCTCAGGTTTTGTAAGGTTTCCAATGGCTTCAGATCTTTTCTGTGTGATGTATGGGCGCGAGTGCAAGTACGGAGCTCCTTACTTCTCCGCCATCTTGCCCCCTCCCTAAAACCTACAATATTGACTTTCACTGGTTGAAAAATGTCATTTATACCACTGGGGCACTGAAATCACCAACTATTGCCTACAGTAAAAAAAAGTCCTAATTAAATAAAGATGGAAATTAATGGGACATACAGAGATCTTCTTGTTAACCAAGTATCCATTATCAGATCTACACAATAGGGACTAAAGTTGCCATAACACACACAAAAAGTTCATAAATGAACTAACCATAGTAAAATTAGACACCATTTAAACATTCTCCTTGACTAGAGTTAGTGTCTACCCCTGGACTTTGCAGCAATGGTATTTATTTACTGTAAATTTCCAAAAATGCACCGAGCAAATTTCAACGTGAAATTGAAAACTTTGCATAAGATATAGAAATATGAAGTAGGTAAAAGATGGCGAATTACTCAAATAACTCACAAAGTCATTAGCAAATGATGATCTGGCAAAGTTAGATCAGTTAACAATTGAAGAGGAGAAACTGGACAAGGATGATGATAGCATTAACATTTCAAAAGAGAATTATTTGCATAATGAAAGCCTAAGAGAGTTCCATGGGAAAAAAATGACGCAGCTTTCAAACATTTTTCCAAAAATGACCGTCTAATGAAAGTCAAAAGTGAAGTGAAGGATATTATGATAATACTATCGCATTAGTTTGTCAGAAAATTACAGCCCCAAAAGCAAAACATTATTCTTTGTTTTAAGAAGTGGAAAATAGTTGAATTTGAATCTGAACTAAGTTAAATGTAAAGTAAATTGCTTTCCATAATTGTTCATTTCACTTTTGATGTAAAATCCCAATAAAACCTTTTATTTTTCTACCATTATCATGAAATGTCCCTTATTTTATGTACATTTTCTTTAAGTTCCTTTTTCTCATACCAGTTTCTTCTAGATAATCAGAACTCCCTGTGATTAGTTAGCATACCACTATGTCAGGCTTCCTTTGATCCCCATGTATATATTACACTAGAACAGTATCTCCTAAGGATGGCACCCACACTACTGATAGTACACCAGATGATTGTACACGATTTGTGAATGATACACATTTATTTTTAATATGTATTAGAAAAAATATAACCAATTGATTAAGGCCAAGTTTTCAGAGTCTTATGGCTTAATACAAATCTAAATTTTTAAAAAGTGAGCTGATTTTAAATTAAGTTAAAGGAAATGTTAATTATTTTTAGTTTATATGGTAGGCATATATGGCAAAAGTTACAACTGTGACTCATAAATTACTCAGTTTAGAAGCATTGC
Organism: Hyaena hyaena; assembly: GCF_003009895.1. Classification (NCBI taxonomy): domain Eukaryota; kingdom Metazoa; phylum Chordata; class Mammalia; order Carnivora; family Hyaenidae; genus Hyaena; species Hyaena hyaena. The sequence continues at coordinate 29,825 of NW_024082970.1, read as the reverse complement.
ACTAGTATAAAGGTACCAGGCACAAATTTTAGGCACCTTCATAAGATGACATCCAGTAGCCAAGAGTGTTCTGGGCAGGATAGCAGCACCTCACCTAACAATGGGGGCAGACCCTTCACATCATAATTGTGGAACAGGCCCCAACTATTCAGACACACTTAAAACTCTCCAGGAACACGTAGTTAAAAGTAACAAAGGAAAGTTTTTCTTTTTTTAATCCTTCACTTCTCCTCTCTGTATGTCACTCATCTTTCTCTACCCCCCATTTCTTACCTCATTCTTACCATTTTTACCAGAAGCCTTGGCCCTATCCTACTTTTTTATACTAATCCACTCTGGAGTGTGAGAATATTTTTAAAAGCCTCAATATTGAACATATGAAACATCAAGGAAACAAAATGCTTCTCCCTCTCAGTGTAGACATCTCTCTTTATCTCTCACTCTCCCTTTCTTGCTGTGTGTGTGTGTGTGTGTGTGTGTGTGTGTATGCGCAGTGAAAGTGAAGGGTTGTATGGAGGCAGTTATACTCATGGGTTTCTATCTTTGTTCTCAATTTAAATGCATTTTCTGGTAAAGTAGCTCCTATATCAAAGGATGGAGGAAAATGAAGCTCTGTTAAATACTTACCACTAAGGTGATTGAAACATTAATAAGGAATAGGGGAAATCTACTTTTAAAGCTTTATAGTTTACTACTGTCAAGAGATAAGGATCTTTGGGATGGACTATAGTTTTTCAAGCTTGAGTAATCTACCATGTTTCCAAATTTTGCCATGTCCCATTACAATCTATGCTCTAGTTCACTTAAGTTTTTTTCTTTAAATCAATTAATTTTCTTTATGTAGGCTCATTTTAAGCAATGGTACCTATGAAATTATAGTTTTAGGACCTAGTTACATTTTTTTCATACAATTTAAAATATATAATATCCAACATTTACTGAATGAGTACTATGAGCCAGACACTGTACTAAATGCATGTATGGATTACCTCATACAACACTCACATTAAACCTATGAATTAAATAGTGTCATAATTCTCATTTTACAGATGAGGAAACTGAGGCACAGAAGATTAACATGTTAAATGCCACAGAGCTAGAAATGTGTAAGAATAAATGAAGTTTTGGATAGGTGGCAAGATGTCAGAGAAGTACGGAGTTCTGTATGTCTTGCCTGCCTCTCAAACAAAGAAGGGCTGAAGCCAAAGGACTCTGAACCACAAGAGTCAGGGAGGAAAAGAGACGGACTCTACTAAGAAGACAACTTCATAGGGCTTTCATAGAGAGATCCCATCTCTAACAGTGGAGCTTTCTTTAGGCTGGGTACTCTGGTCCCAGAAATTCCCTCTGGGATAGATGGTATGCAAGGGAGGCAGTTGGCATCAGAAGGAACAGGTCCCCTGCTGGGTTCCCTACTCAGACCCATGCTAGGAAGTGCCCCAGCTTGTGGGATTACATTTTGGGAGGTATCATTACTGCACATGGCATAAAAGCTTGAAACGCAGCTGGGTGAGTGCCCCAATGTTCATAGCAGCACTTTCACCAATCGTCAAATCATGGAAAGAGCCTAAATGTCCATCAACTGACAACTGGATCAAGAAGATGCAGTTTGGGTCACATGGGTGGCTCAGTCGGTTAAGCGTCCAACTTCGGCTCAGGTCATGATCTCACTGTTTGTGGATTCGAGCCCTGCATCGGGCTCTGTGCTGACAGTCAGCTCAGAGCCTGCAGCCTGTTTGGGGTTCTGTGCCTCTCTCTCTGACCCTCCCCTGCTCTCTCTCTCTCTCTCTCTGTCAGAAATAAATAAAACATTTTAAAAAAAGAAGATGTGGTTAATCTATACAATGGAATACTACATGGCAATGAGGAAGAATGAAATCTGGCCATTTGTAGCAATGTGGATGGAACTCGAGGGTGTTATGTTAATCTATACAATGGAATACTACATGGCAATGAGAAAGAATGAAATCTGGCCATTTGTAGCAATGTGGATGGAACTCGAGGGTGTTATGTTGAGCAAAATAAGTCAGGCAAAGAAAGACAGATACCATATGTTTTCACTTATAACTGGATCAGGAGAAACTTAACAGAGGACCATGGGAGAGGAGAAGGGGTAAAAAAAGTTAGGGAGAGGGAGGGAGGCAATCCGTGGGAGACTCCTGAATACTGAGAACAAACTGAGGGCTGATGGGGGTGGGGAGAGGGGAAGGGGGGTGATGGACATGGAGGAGGGTACTTGTTGGGATGAGCACTGGGTGTCATATGGAAACCAACTTGACAATAAACTATTAAAAAAATAAATATATCCACATGTGCATGCACACACACTGAAAAAAAAATCAAAAGGAAAAATAGCGGAATATTAAAAACTGTGTGAACACACACTTCTCCTTGGGAGCAGTGTTAAAAAAAAAAAAAGAGACAAACCAAAGTACACATGGTGGAGAGTCCCAAATATTACTACAAGTGGGGAAATAAAACAACCAAAGTCAAAACAACAGAGACAAAGGAAACCATTAAAAAGCACTCACTGAAAGGCCAGGCCTTGGACAGTGTCTGAGCCTCGTTAATATAGCAGTACTCACAGGTGCAGAGTGCATAACAAGCTTTTAAAACTTACAAGAGGGGCGCCTGGGTGGCTTAGTCGGTTAAGCGTCCGACTTTCGCTTGGGTCATGATCTCGCGGTTCGTGGGTTCGAGCCCCGCATCGGGCTCTGTGCTGACTGCCAGCTCAGAGCCTGGAGCCTGTTTCAGTCTGTGACTCCCTCTCTCTCTGACCCTCCCCTGCTCACACTGTCTCTCTCTCTCTCCTAGAAATAAATAAAACGTTAAAAAAAATTAAAAAAAAAAAACTTACAAGAGACAGAAAGCTAGCCAAAATGATGAAATGGAAGAACTGTCCTCAAAAGAAATTCCAGGAAGAAGTGACACCTAAAAAATTGGTCAAAACAGATACAAGCAACATAATGGAAAAAAATTTTTTTTTATTTTTTTAAATGTTTAATTTACTTCTGAGAGAGACAGAGACAGAGAGAGAGAGAGAGAGAGCATGAGCAGGGGAGGGTCAGAGAGAGGGAGACACAGAATCCGAAAGAGGCTCCAGGCTCTGAGTTAGCTGTCAGCACAGAGCCCGACGCAGGGCCTGAACCCACGAACCCCGAGATCATGACCCGAGCTGAAGTCGGACGCCCAACCGACTGAGCCACCCCGGCTTCCCAAACAGAACAAGATTTTGAACAATTATCATAAAATTAATCGCTGGGCTTGAAAAAGGCATAGAAGACAGCAGAGACGCTATTGCTACAGAGATTATGGATCATAGAAATAGTTATGATGAATTTAAAAATGCTATAAATGAGATGCATAATAAAATGGAGAATGCCACTGCACAAATTGAAGAGGCAGAGAGGAGAATAGGTGAATTAGAAGATACAATGATATAAAAAAAGAAGAAGCTGAGAAAAAGAGAGATAAATTGATCAAGGAACATGAAAGGAAAGTTCAAGAACTGAGTGATGCAATCAAAAGGAACAATATCCGTATCATAGGAATTCTATAAGAAGAAGAAGAGAAAGGGGCAGAAGGCGTACTTGAACGAATTATAGCCGAGAACTTCCCGAATCTAGGAAATGAAACAGACATTGAAATCCAAGAGGCACAATGAACTCCCATCAGATGTAACTTGAATCAGTTTTCTGCACGACATATCATAGTGGAACTGGCAAAATATAAGGATAAAGAGAGAATTCTGAAAGCAACTAGGGATAAAAAGGCCCTAACATACAAAGGGAAACCTATCAGGGTAGTTACACACCAATCTACTGAAACTTGGCAGGCCAGAAAGGAATGGCAGGAGATCTTCAATGTGATGAACAGGAAAAATATGCAGTCAAGAATCCTCTATCCAGTAAGCCTGTCATTCAAAATAGAATGAGAAATGAAGGTGTTCTCAAAGAAGCAAAAATTGAAGGAATTCAAAACCACTAAACCATCCTTACAAGAAATCCTAAGGGCGACTCTATAAGGGAAATGTTGCAAGGAACACAAGCTACCAGAGACACCACTACAAGCATCAATCCTACAGAGCACACAATGACTCTAAACCCATATTTTTTCAATAATAAGGCTGAATTTAAATGGACTAAATGCTCTAATCAAAAGAATTAGGGTGTCAGAATCGATTAAAAAAAAAACAAGATCCATCTATTTGCTGCCTATAAGGTACTCATTTTAGATCTGAGGACACCTTCAGATAGAGAATGAGGGGATGGAGAAATATCTATCATGCCACTGGAAGTCAAAAGAAAGCCAGAGTAGCCATAATTATATTGGATAAACTGGGCTTTAAAGTAAAGGCAGTAACAAAACATGAAGAAGGGCATTATATAATAATTACAGGGTCTATCCATCAGGAAGAGCTAACAATTATAAATGTCTACACACCGAATTCGGGAGCACACAAATACATAAAACAATTAATCACAAACATAAACACACTTATGGATAAGAATGTGCTAAATAGCAGGGGGCTTTAATACTCCACTTACAGCAATGGATAGATCAACTAGACAGAAAATCAATAAAGAAACAATGAACACGAACGATACATTGAACCAGACGGACTTTACAGATATATTTAGAACTATACATCCTGAAGTTATGGAATTCACTTTCTTCTTGAGGGCACATGGTACATTCTCCAAGATATATCACATACTAGGATGAAAATCAGCCCTCAGTAAATAAAAATGAATTGAGATCAGGGGTGCCTGGGTGGCTCAGTCGGTTAAGAGGAAACTTCCGGACTCATTCTACGAAGCCAGCATCACTTTGATTCCCAAGCCAGACAGAGATCCAGCAAAAAAAGAAAACTACAGGCCAATATCCTTGATGAATACGGACGCAAAAATCTTCCACAAGATACTTGCAAATCAAATTGAATAGCACATAAAAAAAATTATCTACCATGATCAAGTAGGATTCATTCCTGGGTTACAGGGCTGGTTCAACAGTCGCAAATCAATCAATGTGATACATCATTAACAAGAAAAGAAAAGATAAAAAACATATGATCTTGTGGACAGAAGCAGAAAAAGCATTCGAAAAAATACAACATCCCTTCTTAATAAAGACCCTTGAGAAAGTCGGGATAGAAGGAACTTACTCAAACATCATAAAAGCCATCTATGAGAAACACTCAGCTAACATCATCCTCAATGGGGAAAAACGGAGGGGTTTCCCCCTGAAATCAGGAACATGACAGGGATGTCCACTCGCACCACTGCTTAACATAGTGCTGGAAGACCTAGCATCAGCAATCATACAACAAAAAGAAATAAAAGGCATCAAAATTGGCAAAGAAGAAGTCAAAGTTTCACTTTTCGCATATGACATGATACTCTACATAGAAAACCCGACAGACTCCACCAGAAGCCTACTAGAAGTGAGCCATGAATTCAGCAAAGGTGAGGGGTACAAAATCAACCTACAACTGATGGGCACTTAGGCTCTTTCAATGTTCTGGCTATTGTTGAGAGTGCTGCTATGAACACAGGGGTACATGTGCCCCTATGCATCAGCACTCCTGTATCCCTTGGGCAAATTCCTAGCAGTGCTATTGCTGGGTCATAGGGGAGTTCTATTGTTAATTTTTTGAGGAACCTCAGCACTGTTTTCCAGAGAGGCTGTACCAGTTTACATTCCCACCAACAGAGTAAGAGGGTGCCCGTTTCTCCACATCTTCGCCAGCATCTAGAGTCTAGAGTTTGTTCATTTTAGCCACTCTGACTGGCATGAGATGGTGCGATTGTTTCCTTTGCCTTTAGAATCGTTTAATCTTGATGAGGTCCCAATAGTTCATTTTTCCTCTTGATTCCCTTACCTTTGGGAATGTGTCAAGTAAGAAATTGCTGCAGTTGATGACATGATACTCTACATCGAAAACCCGATAGACTCCACCAGAAGCCTACTAGAACTGATCCAAGAATTCAGCCAAGTTGCAGGGTACAAAATCAACGTACAGAAATCGGTTGCATTTTTATACACCAATGTTGAAGCAACAGAAAGAGAAATCAAGAAACTGATCCCATTCACAATTGCACAAAAAACCATAAAATACCTCGGAATAAACCTAACCAAGGATACAGGAGATCTGTATGATGAAAACTATAGAAA